>NC_133617.1:711998910-712101410 GCF_048593235.1 Sminthopsis crassicaudata
GAATTTAGCAGATTATTTTAAAATAAGTCATTTATTTTCTAGGAATCTTAGAGATAATCTAATCCAACTCTGTTATTTTACAAATTAGAAAAGTAGAGCTCTAAAATATTAAATGTTTTGCCTAAAGCCTCACAGACTACAGTAAGTGGCAAAATTGTGTTGGAAAGCTAAAACGGACAATTGATTCCAACTCCAGACACCTTATTTTATTATTATATACTTATAGGTGTTACCTTGTTTTAAGAAATCTTGATTAAAAAATGTTAAAAATCAAAATCAGATTTCCTAAACAGATAAGTGAAAAGGTGGTCATTTTAATTATGATATGATTCTTTCCACTTACTAAGAGTTTCTTTAAAGAGTAGTTCCCCTTGTGCAAAATTTAGATATGTGGCTTGCACATAAAATGTTACGAGTCATTTGCCGACTAATCAGCCAAAAACTTTATACAGAGTGCTAAAAGGAGTAGACAAATTAACAAATTTAAGTGACCAAAGATTGTAGGAGCATGTGCAAATTGTGGCATTCTTGTACTATGTAACTTCCAGAAAGGCTGTATAGAGTAGCAAGAAACAATGAAATTGTAGATTCAGAATGAGAACTCCCAGGTTCTAATCCTGTCTTTTTTACTAAACAGTTGTGTGAATTTAAACAAACCCCTAAACCACTCAGTTTCCTCATATGAAAATTAAGGAATTGGATTAAAAACCTCAGAGGTACTTTTCAGTTATAAAATTGTATGATTTCCTGAGATTATTAGTAATGATCTAAAAAGTTAACATTACAGAATTAAAACCATCAGTTCTGGATGAACTGAATGAAGATGTAAATAAAGGGAAAGCTCTCTAAAGCATAAAAGGAAAAAAAACCATCAAATGGAAAATTACTGAACAATGACAGCCAATCAAAAAACACTCTGCATATATCTTACAGATTTTCAGGCCTATTTTCTTTTTCTAGTCCTGATGTTTAATTTTAACAGCTTCTACTGATTTGGTTCAGTAGCTCAGTCTCTGTTTTAGAGTATTATAGTGTTATCTTGGGAGTACTGAGGGGTTAAGTGCTTTGCCCAGATACACAGCTAGTATCTAAGACTTGATAACTTCAACAATGAACTTTAGTAAATGAGAATTTTAAAAATTACAAAAAAAAAAAAATTAATACATAGGGAAGGAAGTTATTCCCTGAGTTACACATCCTGGAGCACTTTTTCAAAAATAGAAAATGTTTGCCTTCCTGTTCTCAGAAAATAGCAATTTGACTAATTACATTCTCTTCAACTAAAATGATTCCCAATAGAATTAAGATTTACACATAGCATATTTGACTTCTTGTCCTCCAACATGTGATTTTAATTGAAGTGAGATCTGTATCTACATGGTTATGGAGCTCTATGTAAGTTTTCTTGGAGTAAAAGGTATAAATAAAAGATTATTAGTTCTCATTCAAAACTTATCCTAGAAAATATACAGTTAAATTTTTTTAAAAATATGCTATTGCTAGAACCAGGTTAAATACATAACTCCTTTAGTATGGTATGAATACTGTACTTGTTTAAACTGTAACCAGTAAGACTTTTTTTTTTTTTTTTTAGGCAAAAAAGTGTTATGCAACTTCAATAATGGTAGGTTATTCATGGTCTTTTTTTTCCATTTCCAATCCAGTTCCCTAGGGGATAAATTATAACCTGAAAGACCAAATGGTTGATCATAAAGGAATTGCATTTAAAATGTGTCATAATTAGAAATGATACAAGTATCAAAAGATAAAATCTAAGCTGTTTCATAATAATTTATTTTTCAATCAAATACCTATTACATAACAGTAATTATATATGCAGCATTTGGTCGGTAGGATTTCAAGGGAAAAAATTTAATACCGAATACCAAGAATAGGTCAATGTCCTTACCATAGAAAAGTAGCCTGGTAAAGTGGTTAAAGTATCAGGCTTAAGTCAAGGTACCTAGTTTTGACTCTGGGATCTGACATGAATCTGAATAAGTCATTTAACTGCTGTGTGTATCATTTTCTTCAGATTTTAAAAAAGGAGATGATAATCCCTACTTCATAGAAATGAGATGAGGAAAGCATTACATAAACTATTATTATTACTGCAGAATGGGAAGTAAGCACATTAATAACCTATGTTCCTATTTACACATCTATTTCCAAAACTATTTATTTTAAACAAAGGTCTTGCCTTGATTGAAGCTGTTAGTAAAAGTGTTGGCTGTTGATAAAAGGAAATACAGATTCTAAATATGAAGAATGATTAGATGAACCCAAATACACCTTAATTTTCTATTATTCTATGGAAAATCAAATTTCGCAATCAACATGAATGCCTGAAAAATCTTCTATTCCATTGAATGACAACCTTTTTTTCTAAAGGATTATACTCAGTTTTGCTGAGTAAGAATTACAACTGTTAGACTATCTACAAATATAAATTCATGTACTGATTAGTTGATTCAGTGAATCAATGTAGTATAATTGGCAAATAAAAATTTACAACTATTCCAGAGACTGGCCTGACATTCACATAAGAAGATCCAAATGGACCAAAATGACTATTATACAAACTATGACATAAATTGGGCTGTTCATTGAGTTGCTTCATCAGTACCTAGACCTTGGACAGATACTCTAAGTAAATAATGAGCCATCTCCACAATGAGAGAGCAGGAAAATAGCAGGCTTCATTACATTTGGAAACCTGGATGATACTTTTCAATAATCCCCAATTATGTAGCAAAATCCCATTTTTTTTTTTTTTAATTTCAGTACTTTCCCACTGATTCTGGGACACTGTAAGCATCACAGAATATCACATGTTCCAAAAAATCAAATTACCAGTGGTCCAAAGGACAACGGAGAGACACATGGTGGATAGGTTGCTGCATAAAACAAATGATCATATGTACAGGAGAGGGCAAAAGGGAGAATATTTGGCAAAATGAATGAACCAAAAGAGATTAGAGCAAGGGATAAAAAGAGAGAGTTTGAATGACACTCATAGGTAGCCATAACATGTTAAAAGATCAAAGGAAGTCCTCTAGTGATTTTAATGCATGCTTTTTGGAAGACATTGAAAAGAATCACAAACAATGCTGGATTAGGTGTATTAGGAGTTTTCGTTTTCAGTTGTTCAATAGTAATGTTGTGGGAAGGAAGAATGATGATGATGATAAAGAAAAAGTGAAGATTTGTATTTGCTGAGTAAACCTCCTGGCATGAATTCATGGAAGGGAATGAGCAAGAGGTGTAAGAGATAGACAGGCCTGCATGGGTTGCTGTTTTTACTACTGAAGGGACCACTCATATCCAGGAGATCTCAAATCCCCTGGAGTGCTAGACCACAGGGCTAACTATTCCCTAATTAATAAAAGAAGAAAGAAGAAATGGTGAAGTTTATAGTCATCATTTGTGATTTAAAAAAATCTTTTCAATGGACAATCAAGATTATGACAATATTGTATTGATCAAGATCAGTTATTTTTTTTTAAATATAATTTTTATTGATATCCCCATCTTCCCATTGCTGTCATCCTATTGAACAAAAATTGATTTAAAAGAGAGAAAAAAATATAGCCAAAAAAAAAAAGATTCTGGAGATATCCATGGATTTCTATCTCCTGATTATTTTCTGCCTGTTTCCATGTACATTGATATTGTTAGACTACCTTATTTCATCCTTTGGGACTGTTTTTCCCTTTAATTTTTTAGTCATTTGGCGCCACAGCATTTTCTCCTAATTATTCTTCTTTCCTCCTCTCTTCCTAATCTTTCACTTTCAGTTTGGCCTTGTCTTTCCTTTTTCATTTGGCTTCTGCCAAAGTCCTATTTTCGACAAATTGGGGCCAAATCCTTGCAAGGCTTTTATCTGCAATGTTAAACAAGTCAAGGCATGACTTAATCAGGCTGTTAGCATAGTGCATCTCACATAACTACGTTTCAAAAACCCAGCACGGACTGCGGGGGCTGGGATTCGGCGTTGTCCAAGGTACAAATAAAGCGACTAGAAACTTAAAAAGGTACTGTCCTCTTCAGCTGTCTTCAAAGATCAGCCGGTGAGCCATATTCTACATGAAGCTTTCCCTGCTGGTGCTTCCCCAAGGAGCTCACGGTTTAATGGGAGAGACAATAAGCAAGCAAATATGTACAAAAAAGGCTACGAGCAGGAAAAATAGGAAATAATTAATGAACAGAAGGCACTGGAATTAGGAGGGGGTGGGAAAAGCTTCCTGTAAAAAGAATGTTTTTTTTATTTGAAATTTAAGAATCCTTCATAGCATCCAAGAATACCTGTCAGGGAAGTGAGACAGAAAAGAAGGGAATTAGAATATGAAGGGCTTTGCAAGCCAAACGGAGCATTCTATATTGGTTGTTGGAGTTAATAGGGAGTCACTGGAGTTTATTGAATAGGAATGAAGACACGGGCATTTGCTCTTTTTTTTTTTTATTTTTTTTTTATTTTAATAGTTTTTATTTACCAGATATATGGATAGGGTAATTTTACAACATTGACAATAGATGGGCATTTGTTCTTAAAAAAAAAATCATTTTAGTAGCTGATTAGAGGATGAATGGGAGACTTCTAGAATTCAAGTAAGTGTTTATTAAGTGCCTACTGTATGCTAGATACTGTGCTAGTATCATTCTAGAGAGACAAAGAGAATAATGAAAACTCTTTCTACTCCTCCCCCCCCCCCCTTAAGGAACTTCCGTTATATAAAGGATGCAAATGGGAACACAGAAACAAAATAGTCCAAACATGCAAAAGCTTCTAGGGAGCGGGGGAGCAGCGACCAGAGAGACTTAAGGGAGGTGAGCCTTGAACTGCGGGCGTCCTTCCTAAAACTTCCGGTCCTTTTGGACAGTAGGGGAGTGTTGCCTGGGGACTTCCTCTGAATATGTTTCTAAGAGCACAAAACAAAAATCCACAAGCCTACGAAAGAAACGTTATTTTGAATTAGTTACTTTGCAATATTTCCGATTTTTCTAAAATAATGAGCACATTACAAAAGCCAGCTCAGAGTCTTTGGGGGCATTTAGTGTTTCAGTTCCCTGATGGGAAGCTGGCTGACTGCCGGCGCTTATGCAAAGCTGCAGACAATCAGGGCGGACTTGGCACTGAGTAGGCGCTTAATAATTGCCTGTTGCCAGCATAGGGATCCGAACTCAGGCCTTGGGGCTCTTCCCAGCGCCACGTGCGGTATCTCTCGGGGGCTGTTTCCACCTGGAGCTCAGCAGCTACCCGAGGACACGAAGTCCGGGGCAAGGCCGCGCGCACGCGCACAAAGCTCTAGCGGAGTCCAGACTCCAACGTGCAGAGGCACGTGCAGACTGAGGTGGGAGGGGGAGAAGAGAACCCCGAGCCAGCCAGAGGCTGGGGGGCTGTGGACGCTTCCGACGAGTTCGGGGCGCGAGGCTTTGGCGAGACGGAAGCGAGCCAAAAGGCGCAAGAGTGGGGCGGGGAAAACGTGGAGTGGAGGAGGAGCCTCCACAAGGCCCTGTTTGTCATTGGCTGAGCCTTCTCCGTCGGGAGGCGCACGTGATCGTCCCAGGTGGCGGCGTCTGCGAACTAGTCACTTAGTGCTCTTTCTCCTTCTGCCCCTCGGGGTCCGAGGCTGTGACACTGACAAGGAGGGCGGAAAAGAGGGGCGGTCCCCCTTTCCCCCTTCCTGGGGAGAGTTGGATGGGCTTCTCAGGCCATCTGGCCCCCCCTCGCCGCTTTACCGAGGGGGAAACTGAGGCCTCCCTGCCAAAGTGACTCAGCCCCCGTTCCACAGATAATCGGGGGCCGGAGTGGATCTCCGAGGCCAGTCCCAGTCAGGACCGGGGCGGCCCCCGACGTAGAGGGTCTGGGGGGAGCGTGGGGAGAGGCGGCCGCGTCTTTCCCTCCGGGCCGGGCCTGCCTAGGAAGCCTCATAATTAGCAATTCTTTAACCCTCTGGTTCTTCCTGGGGTTCGAGAGCTAGCCTATGAGGGAGGAAGCTAAATGTGCCTCCTTAACTTTTCCTCCCAAGTATTCTTCCAAAACCGCTGAGTGACGGCGCGAGCGGGTCCGTCCCTTAGTGTCATGGATTGCTAGAATTCTACTAAAGCCGGGATGAGGGTGAAGAATTACGTCACTAAAAGGCCGTCTCATTTAGACATTTTGGATGATAATACGCGACCCTAATGGGCCCAGCTTTAAATAGATTTTCATGGGAATCGAATTTGACCTCGGTCTCACCTTTTTCCTACCAGTAACCATTTTAAAGATCCTGTTGCTACAGGAGTTCAGGGAAAATCTATTTGTAATATTAGTTAGAAGTGCCTGACTACGCCCTGACTCCCACAGTGTGTGCTGTGTAAATGAAATTACTCTTCTGTCTGGGGAAAAAAAAGAAAAAAAACTCAACCCAACAAAAAACCTCCCCCTGCGACTAAAACCGGGAATGAGGAAAGGGGGGGGGGAGGGGAACACCAGCTGGGTTCTTTTTAGGAGTACAAGGAATCGTTGTGTTTATTAAACATTTATATTACTAGGATGTGATTAACTTTTGTAATGATCCTATTTCACAGTATTTATGCTGCTTCACACCCATAATATGTACACATAAATAATTAAATTCTGACCCCTAGGATAAAGTGGAAGCTTGTAAACTCGGGAATAGTTTTCTCTTGAAGAATGATGGGATTAAAGCAAAAGCATTGGGCATTCTTTTAATTAGCTGTTATTTAAAAATGTTTAGAATTTGTAAAGATGAGGAATATCGAGATGTGATATTTTGTGGCGTCACTTCATTTTAAGAATAAGGATACAACAAAGCAGGGAGGGTCAGGATATTATTAGGTCCGCTATTTGAAATTCATTAACTATATGTCAGTTACCTATCATGTATCAACTTTTTTTTTTTCTCCCTGGAGGAGTTAACCACTGATTCTTTTTTTTTTTTTAAATTATAACTTTTTATTGACAGAACATATGCCTGGGTAATTTTTTACATTATCCCTTGCCCTCACTTCTGTTCTGACTTTTCCCTTCCTTCCCTCCACCCCTTCCTTCCCCTAGATGGCAGGCAGTCTTATACATGTTAAATATGACCACTGATTCTTTTAATTTTTTTTCATTTTTTTATTTTTTAATTGCATGTAAACCAAAATTTTTCAATATATATATTTTAAATTTTAAGTGTTAAATTTTCCCTCGATCTTTGAGAAGGTAAGCAATTTGATATAGTTTAAACATTTGCAGTCATGCAAAATATAACCACTAGTTCTTAAGCATCCTTAGTCCTTTATAATATTCTAAAATTCAAATGATTGAATCAACTTTTAGGATGTTTCAGCTATTGGTCAAAACTTAAAGTTCCTTAAAATCTACTGTCATAAGAGAAAAAACCAAAAGTTCAAAGATCCTTTGTTTCCTATGTACATTAAATATGAATAGGTGATTGAGTTTTGTGATTTATTGTGTAATCATAAAAATAGATTTTTTGTGTCTAACCTTGGGCAAGTAACTTATAGAACTCAGTTTCCTTATTTATATAGGGAAGAAAAATAGATGATCTCTTAAGATCTCTTCTATATACAAAATTCTATGACTTGATATTCAATTAAATTTCACCATTTATTGTTTTGTTCAATGTCATTTCCAATGGACTATTAACATCAATGGATCACTGTTATCCTGGAAAGAAGTCTCTAATAGAGTACAACATAACTATGTCCTGGGCCTTATTCAGTTAAACATCTTTATCAGTAATTTGGATGAAGTAACTTGGTTGGAATACTAATCAAATTTGCAGATAACTTGAAGCTGTGAGGGATAATATATTGGGCGCCAAAAATGGTTTCCCAAAAGACCTCAAAAGTCTAGAAAGATGGGTCAAAACTAATGTGAAATTTAATTGAATTATATGTAAATTTGTATATGGGGTTTTAAAAATTGCATATACAAATACACAATAGAGGAGATATGGATAGAAATTTTGTGCAAGAAAGATCTAGGATTTTTAGTGGATTGCAAACATGGCATTAATATATATTGATATATAATATAATATGTTATTAAAACTTCATGTGATTTTAATCTGCCTTGGAGCCTTCACCAGCCATTTTTGTGCCTAGGGAAGACCTTTGAACATCTCGAGGCCACTCCTGGGGAAGATGTCTGGGCCAGGGCCAGCAGTACCTCACTTGGGCTATTGCCAAGGAGGTAAGGAAGCAAGCTATTTTCTTATTTTAATTATTTTCCTAACAAGATGCTAAGTCGTTTCAGTTAATAACCCCTGAATGTTAGTGCATTTTAAATTACAGTCTCTTAGGGAGAGCTCTGGGTGTTCCACTTCAGTTATGGTTCCCCCATTAGGAGCTGTTTAGAGGCCACATCAAGGAATCTGCTAGTCTGCCTTCTATTTTGACTAGGTCAGATTGTATCAGGAATATTCTATCCAGACCCGGGCAACCCATTTTAGAAAATCCACCGACAAGGTGGAGCACTTTCTGAGAAAGGCAGTTAGACTAGTGAGGAGACATTACACCAAACTGAAGATGGGGAAAAGTTTTCAAAATATAGGCTTGGTCATATGGAAGAAGGATCATACTTCACCTTGCCCAGAGGGCAGAAAGAGGACTCATTAATTGTAGAGTAGTTATAGGTACAAGGTATGTGGAGGCACTTTGGCAGCATAAAGAAAAACTTTATAACAATTAGTATCATAGGGTCATAGAATTTTGAGTGGGAAAGAACCTTTAAGGTGATTGAAAAATTGAACACTTTCATTTTACAGATGAAGAATCTGAGTTTGAGTTCAGAATCACACAGCTAGTAGTCATATATAAAAGTGGAATGAATTACTTGAGAAATTATTGAGTTTCCCTGTTATTGGAGGTGAGAGGTTGGAAAGCTTTTTTTTTTTTTTTTTTGAGATATACATGATAAAGCACTGAACCAGATAACTGGAATGGAAAGAGACTGGAATGCGTCTTTCCGTTCTGTGCTTCAGTGACAATCTTTTCTCACCCTCCTCCCCATTGTTTTGAAATATAAAAACGAGAGGCAGAATGTGGAAAAAGTTATGGTCATAACAAACACTGGCTTTTTGCTTTAAATTTACCTTGCTGAATCAATAGAATGTGCTAGGCCTAGGGGATTCAAATACAAAGAATGAGACAATTCCCACTCATAAAGATTAATTTCTAATATAGTAACCCTAATTCCTGAGAGGCCACTCCTTTTATTTTTTATTCCCTTGATGCTAAAATACTCATTTTATTTGTATTTGTATTTTTTACATATTGCTTTCTAAGTGTATTTTAATTAAGGTCACATGTGTGTGAAACATAACAGCAAAAATAAATCCTGAAGAGATGAGTACCTTCTTTTTCTTTATGATTTTCCTATATTGCATGAACAGTGCAGAACACAGGGGACACCAACTAATATTTTGAACTGACATCACAGTCTTGTGATTAAAGGGCTGATAGTCAGGAGATCTAGGTCCTAGTCCTCATTCTAACACTGACTCAGTTAATGAAATAGGGATGTTACCGTTTGCATCCATATCTAGGGATGAGGTGAGGAGAGATGAAATGTATGAAAATATTTTCTTTAGATGAAAGGTGTTACTATATTGTAATTTTATATTAATTCATGGAAGTACTCCGGGATCGAAGTTATTCTCAAAAGGTTGTCTAACACAAAAATGTCAGCAATGATAGAATTAGAATTTTTTAGATGCTAGAGTCTAGAAATTGTTTACATTGTCTTCATCCATATTTTTCAGAGAAGGAAACAGGCCCAGGAGAATTGTGACTTGCTTAAGGTGACAAAAAGCTAGTTAGTGTAAAAGCTGGAACTAGAACCTTGGTTTCTTGACTTAGGGATTCCAGACTCTAAGCGAGTCTGGTGCTTAAATATTACTCATGAGTTGCTTAGACACTGGTAAAATCTGACTATTTATTTGAAGTACACATCTAAACTCCTAAAGTACTCACAGTCAAGTTTAGTAATTTCTCTCATGGTAACAGAAATAGATCTGGAAAGTATGAACTCTCTTTGGGTGCCCTGTTATATTCAATCTGAGAACATTATTATTAGACAGTGATTTATTATGTTAATTCCTCTAGTCTGTAGGAATGGGGAAAAGGTTTTTAAAATTATGGTTATCTAATAAGCTTTCACACCACTGTTAGGTTTCTAAGAACTTTAGTATGATAAAACGACTCAGCAAAAAAAAAAAAAAAAAAGAGGTTTTGTTGAAAATTACTCCAGCCCACATGGATGTGTTTCACATGGTGTAGTGGAAGGAGTTCTGGAGTTGAATTCAGGTGAGAAATTTACTGGTTTTGTGAACCATTGGTAACCACTTAATCTGAGCCTCATTCATTTCTTCATTCATAAAATAAGGTTGATATTTGTAAAACACTAGAGAGTAGCTGCAAGGATCAGATGAGATGGTGTAGTTGTAAAACTCTTCGTAACTCTTAAAGTACTGTGTTAATATCAGCTATTATTTTTGGTACAAAATGCAGGGCTTGCTTATATGCTTTGTTGTGTTTTAACAAGTCACAAAGATGTCTCCCTAATAGAAATGATAAGGAAGATGAGGTAGTGGAAAGAGCCTTGGATGGAAAGCCATGCTTTCTAATCTCTCGAATAAGACTCTTCTGTGATTCCAGTTTCTTCAGTGACAAAATGGGGATCATTATGCTTCTGCCTGCCACACAGTGCTATTAGGAGGGTCGGTTGAAACTGGATGCAAAAGTGCCTCTTTTAGTATAATTATTATTAAGAATCACCTTTAAAATTATTAATAATAATAATAATAATTTTCCAAATAGGCCTGTTGGAACAATCAGATTTTCTTAAAATGGAATTAAAAAATTTGATATTACTACAGGAATAGCAATTGGGTCAAAAATATAGGAAGCTTCTACTTTGAGATAGATATGGAATTAATAAGATGGAATAGTGGAAAAACGTTAAATCTGGAGTTAGAGGATTTTGGCTTAAATGCTAATTTTAGTCTAAATCATCTGTAGGACCCTAGGCAAGCCAATTACTTTGGGGTTCAGTTTACTCATTTATAAAATAAAGGGGGCAAACTAGATGACTTATGGTGCCCTTTAATGCTCTGATCTATGAACCAATGTATATTTGGAGTCTATTTTTTGTTCTCTGAATAGAAAGGTCAATGTGTGATGCAAACTGGATCTGCACATTGTTAATAAAGTTCTGGCAGAATTGGGGAATTGTTTTTATATTTTAGGCTAAAAGAATGCTCTGGAGGCAGAAGAGTATTTTTCCTCTTTCCCCCATGACAAACAGGATTTTTAAGCATTAAAAATGAGAATTTAAAAATATTAAAATTAAGAATGATTTTTCTTGATACACTGTTGCATTTTGTACTCTGGACAGTTGCCTACCTTGCCTATCCCAAGTCCTGTCTCTAGTTGAATTACTGGACTACTACATAGGAAAATGTTGGCTAAATTTTAAAGAACTATATAAATGTGGGTTATGTTTACCTGAGTTATCAGTAACATGTATAAGGTAAAAATCTGAATAGAAAATTTCAAGTGGTATAAATCCAAGTAAACATTTTGCAATAGTTCTGAGTTGTACATGTCTCACCTAAGTAACAAAGAATTGAAAGGGAAAAAAGGCCATTAGAAGATCTAAAGATTGGAATTGGGAACTAGCGAATGGAGCAATCCTGTAAGACAAAGAATGATTTGAGCAGAGTTGTCCAAGCATGATCTAATAAGCAAGGGCTTAACTCTTTGAAAGGAAAAAAAAAAAAAAGCAATGTCATTAAATTATGCTATTGCATATCTGATTTGAATGTGAAAAGAGGGAGGTCACATTCTCTCAAGCTCCCCCCCCAAAAAAAACAAAAACGGGCTGAACAGGTCAGGGCATCAACATGATTATAGAATAATAAGAGTAGGAAAAATTTCTGAAGAACTAATTCCCCTCACACCCCCTTAATTTAAGCCAAACCATTTTCACAATCAAACAGAAAGAACTAAAAAGTAATGTGCTGCCTTCTGACAAATGCATTTTGGTTATGATTCAAATTAAAGGGATTCTTTTAGGCGTTATCTAGAAGAATCAGCATCTTTTCCAAAAAGAGAGATGTTAAGCCCTTTTTTGAAAAGTGTAACTGTAAGTTAAGCTTTATGTTCAGTTGACATTGACATGCTTGTCTGTTTTTATCATAGTACTTAGTGTACATTTTACTTTTTCTGGGATGGTCTGTAAATTGTCACAGTGCCTAAGGGTAGCCAACACATAGCTGTAATCATAAATCAATCAAGTATTCGTTGAGCTCACACGATTTGCTTAGCAAATGTTGTCTTTGGGAAGGGGGAGAAGGATGGGGAAAATGATAGAATAATATAATATAACATAACATATTATATAGACTATCTTTAGAGAACTGCTTCTTTCATGGAGGCACAATTAATATTCAAAAATAATTGGAGAGCAATTAAGGTATTACATTTTAAAGATCATAAATTCAATTGAAGTTAACATTAGCATAGATAGGTGAATATATACTGAAGGAATTGAAGCTGTCATTCTGGAACAGGTTGGACATTTCTTAGACAAAGAGAGATCTGGTGTCTATTCATCTTGGCCATTATTCTTGACGGCTCAAGGAACAAATAGAAAGATGAATGGCCATTTACCTGGTGTTTACAGGTTGTTAAAGGGAAATTTAGAGAATGACTTTAGAACAAAACTGGACTAAGACTTATGGGACACCTGACTTCTAACCCGGAAAAACATGACTTGACAAGGCCAACAGTCTTTTGAAAGATGAAAAAGTCTTTTTTCATTCATTTATCCTTTAAAAATTTATTTAAGTCACACTTTGAATACAATACTGGCTTCGAGGTAGTGCAGTGGATTAAGCACTAAGCCTGAAATAAGGAAGATCTGAGTTTGAATCATTCACTGGTAAGCTGAGTCACTCTGGGTGAGTCATATAATTCCTATTTGCCTCAGTTCCTCATTTGTAAAATGGGGATACATTGAAGAAAGAAATGGCAAACCACTTCAGTAACTTTGCCAAAAAAAAGTCCATGGACTTTGTCAGAACAACAAATATGAAATACACTGAGTTAGATATTGGAGTACAGGACAAAACAAGCCCTGCTTCCCAGTGTCATTGAGTTTTAATCTCGTAGCATTTAAGCCAGAAGCTTTAAATAATGATGGTGAAATATCAAAAGTTGAAAGCAAGGGTCTTTATTAATAAATAAGTGCCACTGAATCAACTAGATTTGCTGCTTCAGATTTTATCAACAATTTTGCCTTTTACTTTACTGTGAACTGTGAGCATTAAGTATGTGAACTCTTGACTTTCCATGCTCCTCCTATATGGGCTATACAGCTTACTGGGGAGCCTGTAGAGTTCTTCTAGGGAGGCTCAAAGGGTCATAGAGTTAGAGCAGAAAAGGACCAATGTCTTATTCTACAGTTGAGGGAACTGAGACCCAGAGATGTTGAGATATGTCTGAGATCCCACAGCTGCTAAGCACAGAACCCACGAGTCAGACTCAGATATCTTCAGGCTTCAGACTGAACCCTCTTTCTGTCTTTCTGGATGGATGGAAGACTGGGCCTTTTAAGCCCCAGGATTTCTCGAAATACAGTGGTAACGGGGACAGGAAGCAGCCTTCAGAAGCAAGGGCCTTGTCTCTATAGAGCTGCAAGAGAGGAACTGGTTTCATTTAATGCCATTTTCCTCTTCTTTTCTCGTTCTTTATAGCAAATATTTCTAAGCTTTTCCTTTCTTACTTCCCCTGTCCCCAACCACATTCCAGGACCTAAACCTAGAGAGATAAAGGAGAACCATTGCAAGGCTCAAGGCTAGCTGAGGTAGACTCCAGCAGCTCCCCACCTGTCTTTTTTTTTTTTTTTTTTTTTTTTAAATAACATCTCAGCATCATCACCTACTTTTTCTTTTCTTTTGGTCTGAGGTCTCTCTAATCAATAGTCATTTATTGAGTGCCTGATATATGCCAGGTGCTGTGAGAGGTATTGAGAATCCATAGACAAGGGACAGCTAGGTGGCTGGGGGGATAGAACATTGTCCCTGGGGTGAGGAAACCCTGAATTCAAGTCGGCTTCAGCCACTCCACACCTTAATCCCAATTGCTTAGCAAAAAAACAAAAACAAAAAAGAGAATACAATCAAAAGTAGAGGTATTGAGTAGGTGAGTGATTTGGTTGGACTTGCAGAAGTTTTTGGCCAATGACTTCACCTGCTGCGGGGAGGAGAGATGGGAGCAAAGCTAGATTGAGGCAGGAAAACCACACTGGAAGTTGCTGCAATGAGTGAGGGTGAGGTGATGAGGTCCTCTCTTAGGGAGGTTGTATGACAGAGAGAAGGGGACCGAGGTGAGAGCTCTTGCGGATGCAGAAATGACAAGATTAGACAGCTGATTATGTGGGGGTGAGAGAGGAGGCAAAGATGATTCAGAAGGCTAATTCCTCCTGTTGTGCTCTTGATGTCACTCTAATCATCAACGCTGATTGACTTTGTTCAGTCCTTTTTGGTCTTTGCAATTTGGGTACTATATTGCCCATTCCCTCCTACTGGACATTCTCCATCCCCTTGTGGATTAAGAGATATCACATCTAGTTCTCTTGTTTAACTTTTATTCCATTAGCTTATTTCTATTCTTCTTGGCTTTCTTTTGATTCTCTTCCTCCCTTTCTATTCCTTCTCAGTGCACATAACTTCCAAATCTACATATTTAGATATATTTTCTCTTGGGAACTTTAGTCATACATTATAACAAATGCTTCCTGGACATCTCCCCTTGGAGCTCCCACAGGCATCTTAAAGTCAACATGTCCAAAATGAAATTTCTATTCTCCCGCCCCATCCACAAATTCATCCTGAAAATTTCCCTATTTTTATTGAGGATACCACCATTCTTCCAGTCACCAAGGTTCCCAATGTCTTGATTTCTACTTTCGCTTCTGACTTCCGCTGCCCAGTTGCCCAGTTCTCAAATCTTATCCATTCTAAGTCCGACAACATCCTTCAAGGTCGTTCCCATCTCTCCACCCTAGTTCAGGCACTTCCTCATTTTTCACTATCAATCAGGTCTATTTCAATAGCTTTCTAATTGGTTATAAGCTGGCCTACAAGCTGTAACTACTTGTTTATTAAAAATATTTTAATGACTATTTCAATATAATAACTTTTCTTGATGATCCTATGTATTTTACAGATTTAAAAACATTATTCTGAGAAGGAATCCAGGCTTTATCATGACTTACAAAAAAAAGCTAATTGGTCCTGTCTTAAACTGAACCACTTCCTTTTCCCTCTCCCAATTTTCTACTTCTTCTGACTTTATCAATTCTCTGTGTGGCACAGCCACTGCTTGGATGCTTATGACTGCAATGTTGGCATTATCCTTGATTCTTTCCTTTCCCTCCCTCTCCTGAGGGAGTTTATCCAGGAGTTTTGATCTTATTTGCAAAATATCCTTTAATTTTTATTTTATTTTCCTATTCCTAGAGCCACCAACTAGTTCAGGTATTATTTTGTCCATGTGAACTATTACAATAGTCTTATGTCCCCCTTCCACTTCTTGCCTTTTTTCCATTTTTCATAATTCTTCTAGAATAATTTTCTTTAAGGGTAGTCAGTAAATCAAAAAGCATAGATCTATATCATATCACTCTGTCCTCAAAATCTTCAGGGAATGAATGGCAGGTTGATGTAGTTTTGAGGGACATGAATGGTATTGCAGCTTTCTTCTCTGAACTCAGTCTAACTTGATAATAATCTAAATTTAATTTGGATGTTTTTATTTAAAATAAAATATTTAGGATACTACCCTCCACATTTAAAGTTCATATTAATGGGGTTTATGGATTTCAGCTAAATTAGAAATTTGTTTGGCCCCAATTCTATTGGTAAAACCTTCTCCTATCACCCTAATTTTTTTTAATTATGCAAGTTTAGTTGAATATAAGTTTTGGGAGAAAAGAGACTACTTTATTTTTCTTTGTAGTTTTAGAACCTTGCAAACAGATGCTTTATAAATGTTGAGTTATTTCCATAAACTATTCTGATACAATGCAATTGAGGAAATATAAAAGATCTCTCTAGGCATTTGCGACAGTAGATCGAGCAAACTCTTTACTCCTTCCCCTCCCCACTTAAAAGTACAAAGATTTGACGGTGTAAGTCATTTCTGTCATCCGCTCTTCTAGATGGAGGCCTATTCTGAATGAGAAAGAATGGAGGAGAGTCCTAGGAGGCCTCCATCTTCCTCCTTTCTTGACTGGGGGAGAGGGTGGTAGGTCCCGTGTAAACATTTAGCCCAAAAGATACAGTTCAGGGAGAATGCAGGTGAGTGATTTTGAGTAATCCACATACTCATGTGCCTTTTAGCCTCTGTCACTCAGGCCAGAGTCCATTCCCTGCCACTGCAGTCAAGCTGGACTTCCCATCTACTGCTCATACATATAAACATTACATTTTGGCCCTTACCCTATGCTTATTCCTGATGAAACTAAGTCTCAGAGATATAAAGTGATTTGTTTAAGATCACTCTGCTAGTAGATAGAAAAACTAAGATAGTCATCTGATGGAAAAAAAAAAAAAAAAGATGCCTGGGGGATTGAAGGCAAAGCAGTGAATAAGGGGAATTCTGGCTGCAATTTAAAAATGTGGCACGGTCACAGCAAGTTTCCTGTCATCAGCATAACTCCAAACTTAACTTGTCACCTAGACAGTCTCATTTTGTTCACAACCAGTATTCCATTCTGAGTTTTTTTCCCTCTTCTCTGAGAACTGTCACAAAAGGTACCTTGAAAATCTTCAACATTCATTCCAAGTTGGTCTGGTTTACATATCCATCTATTGACTTGGAACATAGAACACAATTTAAATGGATTAAATTAAGGCTGTATAAAAATTGGCCAGGCCAGAGTAGCAGTATCTTTTTCAGTGCCAAATTCTGCCCACAGGAGCATTCATTATATTTTCAGTTTTAAATGTGGGAGCTGTTTACAAGCTCTGTACCTTATTTCCACATGCTGGATACGCAGCTTATGTTTGGAGACTCTTTTTCAAAATCATCATAGGGGTTTTCTTAACCTTTACATTATTTTTGAGTGGTTTTTATCTTGTTTTCTTTCCAGCCAGCGGAGATGAGACAGTTTCACTTCTCGCAGTTAAAATCCTCTTGTACATGTTAGTTTGTCATGACCTTAAAATAAACCACTTCCAATTTCAGTGCTCAATCTTTGGTAATGATTTTAAATGCAATTCACCAGTGAGTAAAATCTTTGTCTTGAGAGGTAAAGCTCATGTAGATACTGTTGAAGAATTTAGTTGATGACTTTCCTTGGCCATCGTTGGAAATGTACAGGCAGGAAGCATGCGCTTTTGTATTATTTCTTGTTTTTTTATTATTTTTTTTATGACTTCATTCCTAGTTTAGAAACTTTGAGAATGTTTTTAGGCACCTGTGGCACAATACACGATGAGTTGATCATGTGGCAAGAGTAGCAGGGGTGGAAAGATATTTGTTACACTTGTCATATTTATAGATGTCATTCTAGATCTCCCCTGTCAGATAACTGGTGAGTCCTAATAGTCATTCTGAGAGATAACCACCCACAAAAACCACATTCATGGCACTTTACTCAAACCTTTACTTTAACCACTACTTTGTGATGCAAAACTAGTGGAATTTTGGGTACTTTTTGTAAAATTGAAATCTTCACAGGGGTTTTCCAGCATTCTTGTTGGTTGCTGACAAATTACCATTATAAAGAGCAAAAGCAAAGTCAAGTTTACTAATAAAAACACCTGACTGCTTAAGATAAAGTCTGTCTCGGCATATACATATTTTCACTACAGAAAACCACATTATTTGAAGTTGAAAAAAAAACTGAATTGCTTTCTGAAAAGTGTATTAGGTGACAAATGCTTATTGGCTTCTTACAGATGACACAGATTTTATCTCTTTGCTGAGATCATTAATTGTCTACTGGACACCTGGAAATCCCATCAGCATCTCAAATTCATTCCCCAAAAGGAGCTCATTATCCCTTCTTTGCCCCCCACTTCAACCTGTCCCTCCATTGAAAGGACCACCATTCTTCCATCTACCTGAGTTGGATGGAAATCCTACTTCCATTCAAATCACTTTCTGTCATCCCTCACCTGCACCACCAATACCAGAGAGATGCTCATTTCATTTCACCTGGATGATTTTAGCTTTTTAACTCCTCTCCTCAGTATATCTTCCACATGCATATCTCACAAAACAGTTGGCAAAAAGCACAGGTCTGACCACATCATGTCTCTTTTATAGCTTTCTGATTTCCTTTAGAGTAGAACTAACTCCTTTCTCCCTGGCTCCAGGCTGCCCTTCGTGACATTCCATATTACTCCATTTCACATAGTCTTACATCCACACTGCTCTTGCTATTCCCTAAAATCCCATCTCCCTCAGAATCCTTTGCTTCTTTTTAGCCTTAATTCAGAGGCCATCTTCTATGGGAACCCTTTCATGTTAATATAAGTACCTCCATACATAACAGTTCCTTAATAAATGCTTGAATTTAATTGATACTTTGTACAGAAGTAAACCGGTTTTAAATGATAAAACTGAAATAGCTCAGTGCCTTATAATTTGCAGATTCTCTTGAATGCTTAAAAAGAAAACATGACATAAATTTATTTTGTTAAGATACATTCTAATTAAAATATTAAATATCTATGAGCTTTTCTATTTCTATAAAATGGGTGGGATTACAGAGTTGAGCCACATGATTTTGGCAAGTTATCATTTAGGCCCTAATGTGGCAAGGAGGATGTATTCCAGAGCAAAACAAGCCACATTCTGTGATTCAGGATGTCTAGATTCTCATCCTGATATAGGAACAAGCTAGCTAGGCTTCAATTTTCCCATCTATTCATTGAAGGGATCTGATTTTATGATTACAAAAAAGGGCTGTTCCAGCTCCTAATTGACCTCTGGATGACTTGAATTGTGTTATTGTTCAGTGTACTATATTGGATATGATGTCCTCATGTCTATTCCTGATCTAAACCATTCATAATAGAAGGTTGCGGAAATCTAGTATTATGAGTTTAAAGTATACATTTCCTTACATTTTTGATAGATTATGGAAATTTCTCCACATAGTTTTGTTCAGTTTGCTACAGTAAGGACTAACTTGTGGGTTAATTTCCACAAATAAAGATTGTCTTTTCTAGCTTAACAAATGTGTTAAGAAATGTTCACTTTAGCAGAGTAAAATGCCCATGTCTTATATATATAACGTGGGAGTCAAATTCATCAGCGGCCCATTTTCAGAAAGTACAACTAAAATAAGCAACATGTTGAAAGGAATCATGAGAACAATGAATGAGGAACATGATCCTGGAAGCAAACCAAACAAGTTGAATCAAATTGTGAAAGAATGGGAATAAAGGAAGTTAACTGGGGGAAAAGCACAGTTCTAGGAAAAAGTGAAGTGTCACTAAAACAGGATGGAATATCAATTAGTGCAATAGGATTTGAATTTGAATGGAAACTACTGGCAGGAAGTAAAGAAAAAGACTAACTTGAGACAATTTTAGGGAAAAATTAGAAAAGGAATGGTATCTAATATATATATTAGGAAAATATAAATAAAATAGAATAGAGCCCACGGTCACTAATCCACTTAATAGCACTACTTTTGGATGTGGTGAGCTGGCTCTAATAGTAACTTGACCGTCAGTATTAAGAAGCACCCAGAAGGTCAGTCATCAGTTCTACCTCTAGCTTGTGGTTCAGACTTTGGTTTGCCAGGTACATACTGGGCTTCAGTGTTCATTCCCAAACCGAACCATTGCACGTAGGGTGTAGGGACATTCCTATTCCACTTCAGTTTTGCTGAGACTGGCAAACTGAACCAAGATCTGTATCTTAAGTGACGGGATTCAAATGAAACATGACAAACCCATCAGTACTATAACCCGAACATGTCAATGCAGAACTTTCCAGTGAACACGATAGGACTTGGGAAACAAGCTGCACATGCCACAGGTCTGTATTGTATTGGACAACTTGAGAGAGAAAGGGAAGAAAATTGGCCAAAGTCTGCAAAGATTGTCTCTGCCTGTCTCAGAGGTTTTAGCAGTAGAATCACTTATTTCTTTATTTTTAGATACACACCTTCAAATATATTGGGGTTGACTTAAGAGGTAAACAATACTTTTAAAACAATGAACTTAATTACTGGTGAATTAATAATAATTTATCACACATTCTCCCCCCTCCCCCCCCAAGCAATTGCAATGAAAACTGCTGAGTTAATTGGGAATGTTTTATATGACCCATTTCCCAACTGTAGGTGACAATTATTCTTATTTATCAGAGCATACGGGAAGGAGGGTCAGAAGGGCACTTGGCAAAAAGCCCCTTTCTCTGCAGCAGAGTGAGAGGGTTCTCTGGCCATATTTCAGTCAAAGCTCTGCCTGCTAGAAAGTCTCTAGTCAGAATGCCATCATGGAGAGTTTACCACTGCTGTCAGGGACACTCCTCGATTACAGATAGCCAAGTCAGATTGATTGCCCAATGAAGTTAAGGCAGTAGAAGCAGACAAACACGCCTAGCTTTGTGCTGGGATACATACCACGTTGTCATGACAGCCTGCGTGACAATCATTGTGGTAGAAGAATGAATGAATATTGTATTACACATGTCCGAGTATTGGTTCTCAGAGGTAGCTGTTCTCTCTCTCTCAGCAGAATTAGGGGGAGCAGAATATTCCTTCATACTCCACACCATCTGGCAATAGGTGTTTATCTGTATCCAAACCCTTTGTATTTCTGCTTATTGAAACTTAGCCTAAATTCCAATAGATTTGGGATGGAAAATACCACTCGCATCCAGAGAGAGAATTACAGAGATTGTGGATCAAAGTGTAGGATTTTCATCTTTTTTTTTTTTTTTCTTTTCTTTTTTGGTGGTTGTTTGCTTTTTTTTTTTCTCTCCCTCTCTCATGGTTTTTTTTCCCCTTTTGATATGCTTTTCCTTTGACAACATGACAAATATGGAAATATGTTTAAAAGAACTGCACATATTTTAACCTTTATCAGACTGCTTGCTATCTTGGGGAAGGGGAAGGGAAGGGAGGGAGGGAGAAAAATTTGGAACACAAAGCTTTACAAAAAAAGAAAATTTACATGTATTTGGAAAAATAAATACTATGGAAAAAACAAACAAACAAAATACTATTGGGGGAAAAAAACACTCTAGCCTAAAATAGAAAATGTATGTATAGTACCTAAAAGAGACATTGAATTCTCCCAAACAGATACCATCAGTCTATCACCACATAGTAGTATTCTGCATCATTTATTTAAATATCTATTTTTATTTATGCATTTACAAACTTTAGTAGTACTCATTTTGTAACTCTGCTTTCAGTACATTTTAAAACTATTTGCAGAGAAAGCATCTTTTTTTTTTTTTTAAATGAGGTCCATGTACAAAACTAGGCGACAGATATAAAAAATGTTTCTTTCCATATTTTTTTCAGCCATCAAGAAAAATAAATCAAGTGACAAAACCAAAACCAAACACTGTGGCTCGTTCACAAGTGTTACATGTCAGTGCTCAACTACAAGTCCTAATGGGATATAGTTTATATTTGAATTGGTATAATGCATGTCTGTTTAAAACTTCTATTGGTACAGCATGTCGCACGTGATGAAATAAGAAAACTCAATCCTGCATATGGATTGGTGAATCTAGAAACCATCATTTATTCGTACTTTTACAGCATGGCACAATCCGCCCCCCAGGAGATGACACTGACTGGCCAGCAGTGTGCATTCATCCTCAACTTGGCATAAAAAAGTTCCCTTTAAGAAATTCTTTAACTTCTTCACAAGCTTTTGTCTGAGCCTCTACTTTGCCCTTTTGCTTTTAAAGAAATCATCGGTTTGATCAATCACAATTTAGAAGCATAAAATAACGTATAAAACTAAAAGGACTTTTTTTTTCTATGGATGCCAATTCAAGAACTCATAGCTTTCCAGCAACAGCATGAGAGACAGAGCACGAATGCCACCAGCAACAAGAAATGGCATCCTCATGGAATCATTACGTAGTACAAAACGCCCAGGGGCCTGAAACTCGCTACAAATACAATTTGGCAGCTGCCTTCTTTGCCTGATATTTAACCATTTATTATAGAGTATTAACACCAGCTTCAAAGATGTGCACTCCCTTTTGGACACTCAGGAGTTACAAACATGTTGTGATTGCATAATTCATATTGCACAATTGTATAAAAACATAAATACTGGCTATTCTAGTTTTTTTAAATACAAAATACAGGTCACATACTTTTAAATCTATAATCCTGTTCAAGTGCAATTCAGGTGCTTTCTTTAGTCCTCCCAAAAAAAGGCATTTTTGATATATATTTTTTTTTTTGGCACAAATGAAACCTCACAGTGCCAACATTTCTAATTACATACATATACCCAAACCTTTATAGTAGCAATCATATACATACAGTATAAAACTGGGTATTTACAAATGTACTAAACACACAGATGTAGCCTTAGTGGTTGAATCTGAACCTCTGGTTAGCATTATTCACGCTATTAATAATAATAATAATAATAATATTAATAATAATGGTTAAATACTACCCCTTTATTTCATTGACTTATGCTGGTTGCTGTGGGTTGACGTTCATGTGAGGAGGATGTCCTAGAAGGCCAATTCTCTGTTTCTGCTTCCTTTGTTCTGTCATCTGGAAAGTTAAAAAGTTTTCTCATTAGACCCAGACACTTCCTGTGCATCAAATCTTATAATGAACCAGAGATGTACCTCTGTGGTTATGGTTTACACTGAAAGCCACTTTCTACAAATAATGTACTTCCACTCTACTCAACACACAAAACATCAAAAAGAGCATCTCCCTGGGGCAGAATGGGGAATTCCGTGAACCTCCTCATGCACTGTGACATTCAAGTACACTGCCTCATCCCTGTTTCACAAGGAAAAAAGCAGCCCAAGAGTGTTGGGAGGAGCTTGCAAGGAGCAGGCGGTAAATATCTGCTGAGTGAAGGGGGGTCTTCACATTATAGGACCCAAACTAAGCACTTTTCAAAATGAGTCAACACCCATTGGAAAAATGCGTCTTTTATGTGGCAGATCTCTAAGGAAATACTTAGAAAAACCTTTTCCACTACAGGACTAACTCATTAGATGACATTTTTGAGGGGTACAATTAGAGGGTCACAAAACCAGGAAATCACAGTTTATAAATGAAGGAATCTTAGACGACATGGATTTCAACCTCTTCAATTCCCTCCCAGACACAGAAACTAAGGAAACAGTCAAGTTAAGTGCCTTTCCCAGGGAGGTACAACTATCAAATGTCCGAGAAAGGTTTGGAACTCAGGTCTTCCTAGCTCCAATTCTAGCAATCCCTTTTTTATCCACAGTCACCTAGCTGCCATTTTCTTTTAAACTTATCCACCTGGCTAGTGCCAAAGAGCAGTGAAGCTCTATCTATCTATATATGTACAAACATTTCAAAACATCTGTGTTTTTACTGGCATTGGTATTCCTTCCATCAGCAAATTTCATATCCCATCTATGTCCCAGTTGATGGAATTTATGATCTGTCATGGGTAAATTAGTCATCTTAACCAAGTTGTACATCTATATATTTTATTGTTATATGTTTTCAGTTTGTGTGTGGGGGAGTGCATGGAAGCGGTAAAATTAAAGGTAAAATTGAAAAATCATATTTTGCTCAGAATCAATAACAAAGTCACAAATATCGAAGGGCATGCTAGGATCACGGAGGGGCAGGTTGCCATAGTGGAAAGACACACAGATTTGGGATTTGAATTCCACCTTCATAGATCTGACCATAACACTTTCTTGCTCAAGAAGCTTCTGTGGTTCCCTGTTATTTCTGAGCTAAAATACGAGTGCCTCAGTTTGTTATTTAAAGCCCTTTTATCAGTCCATGTTCAAGCTACTTTTCTAGACTGACTCCAATTTCTGCTCTCTCTTGATCTCTACCTATACAGGTTTTATCTCCCATTGCTGCGAGTTTGTAGAGATTGCATCGTTATGTCTGGGATATGCCCCTTCCTCTTTTCTGCCTTATGGAATTCCTGGCCACCTTTGAGACTTGGCCCAGTTTTCAAGAACTGCATTTTCCATGAGATTTCTCTGTTCCCTTAGTTGGTTGTACTTCCCTCAGAAATGGTTTTCTATTTTGTACTGATTTGTGAGGACACATGCTCTTTTTCCATAACACAATGTCACCTTTTTTAGATTGGGGACAGAGCTAGTTTTTATATCCCCAGCACCTGGCTCCAAGCCCGGCATGAACTATGTACTTGATAAAGTAGAATTGAAGTGACCTGAAATGGGGAATTTGTGCTCAATCTGGGCTTTCTGACTTTTCTATCACTGGCTTGGACAAAGGCAGAAGCAGCAAGTTCATCAAATAGGAACTCCACATTGGCAGGGTGAGAGAAGGAAGGCTAACACACTGGACAGCCAGGGCAGGATCCCCAAACAACTTGACAGGTCACAACTTGCACTTGAACTGAGGAAGATTAAGTTTAATTGGGGTAAATGTAAAGTAATACTTGGGCTCAAGAAATCAACTTTACAGCATCAATTGTGGGGGGATTTTAATGGATTACAAGTTCTACAGAAGTTAACAGTGGGAGGGAGACATGAAAACCAAGAAAACAAATGTGACTTTGGGCTATAGCAAGAAAAGTAGAAGTTCTAGGAATAAGGAGGTAAGAGTCCAGCTGTATTTTCTCCAGTTTAGAATACACCTTGAGGGCTGTGTCTTATTTTAATTATATTCTGGAAGAACATTGATGAAAAGCAAATTGTTCAGAGGAGGGATAAGTAGGATAGGGAAGGGCCTTAAGCCAGTTTTATGAATACTGCTTAAACAAGAGGTTTGGGGGCTGCATGATAACTGTCTTAAAATACTTCAAAGGCTGTTGTGTGGAAGAAGAATACATTTGGGCTTCAAGAGGCAGACTTAGAGAAAGTAGGGAGAAGTTGCAAAATAGCAAATTTAGTCTTGATGCAGGGAAAAATTTCCTTGTAATTCTAGCTTTGTGTATGACTTCTGCTAATGAAGAAAAACTATAGTGTGCCTAAGAAAAATAAATTACCTCTCTTTTTATATCTAACCTTTAGAATCTTTGACTCACCTGTTTCAGGCATTGTAATAAGCATTAAGGACATAGTTAAAAAGAATGAAACCATCCTTAGAAAAACATCCCTAATGTAGCAAGTGCCATAGGTGCTAGAGGCTACTTTCTTAAGACTCGAGGTTTTAGCAGCCAGTTGCCTAGAAGTCTGGAAAATTGACTAAAAAATTTCTCTAGGGGGGCAGCTAGGTAGTGCAGTGGATAGAGCACCAGGCCTGAATTCAAGAGCACCCAAGTTCAAATCTGGTCTCAGACACTTAACACTTCCCAGCTGTGTAACCCTGGGCAAGTCACTTAACCCCAGCTTCAGGGGGGGAAAAATTTCTTTATGTTAGAAGTTTGGTTCAATTTAAAATTATTTTTTAGTACCTACTATATTCTGGAGATGCACTAGATGCTAAAAATATAGAGCTATTAAATAAGACCTAGTAGACAAAATAAGGCAAATACACAAATATAATGGAAGTAGAATGTCAAAATGACTGAGAAGTATAGGGTGTCATGATCAGAAAAAGAATGATACTGGCATCATGTTCTATTTATTGGCAGCTGAACCATATCAAATAAAATCTTGCCTGGACATAGCAGACTTATGAAGATTAAACTTTAAACTTTGGTCACAAAATCCTTAAGTCATCTTCTTCATAGAATGTATGTGTGTGTGTGTGTGTGTGTGTGTGTGTGTGTATGTGTTATTTTTGTTAGTGGTTTACATAAAAGAAAGTTGAATCAAATTTTTACGGTAGAAAAATCTACAAGTCATAATTATGAATTTTGGTCTAAGATATACTGATTTGATGGTTCCTAAAATGTCAAGTGTTCTATGGGACTTGAAAATTATATATCTAAGTGTGATTTTTTTTAAAAGCACATAAAACATTTTCACTATTATGAAATATAATTAAAGGTGCCTTTTAGCACCGTTTAGTAGGATCAAGATGCCATTTCTTGACTATTTTATGAGTAATGTGAAGAGAAAAGCTGCATGGGTGGCAAATATTTCCAGAAAGAATTTCAGAAAGTCTCCAGTCTTAACAAAGGTGTGGCTTGGTTCAGTCCCAACTCAACAGCCTCAGGTAGAGATGGGAACCCTCAAGTGAGCTGTGGAGCTCTAAAGGAAAACAGCAGGCTCCAGAAAGTAAATGTTTTTCAACAATTAAATCTGGGAAGGAAACCTGATAGAGTATTACAGAATCAATCCCTAACACTTCTGCAATGCATTCTCTATATGTTTTAGCTCTTCAATTATTTGATCTCCTTATTGTTCAGATACTGAGTTCAGATCTATTATCTCTGCCTACCTGGCTGAGTGACTTTCCATAAAATTCTGAATCTTGTTCTTCTCATTCACTTCTTGCAATCTAATGGAATCTGATTCAGTGCTTTGTGGTAAATTTATCTGGATGAGTCTCAAAAGATAATTGTAATGAATTAAGGATTTCCAGGGCTTTTAATTCCATCCAATATAGGGCATCTTAAATTATCCAAAAGTAGTTAGTAATCAGACTTTTTCTTAATGAAAGCTACTTAATACTGCCTTCAAGGATAACCCCTCCCCTCCCAAATTTTAGAGCCTTTTACATTGAGCAACATATCTCAAACTGGCTCTTTCCCAACCATCGATTTTCTATTTATCTAGATATAAAAATTTAGAGTCATCTTGGGTTCATCTAACCAGTTTCCAAGTCGGCCCATTGTTCTTTCTATACATCTCAAATCCATTTATTCCTTTCCATTTAAATTACGCTTTCATTCTAGACTTTCTCATGTAAAACAGCCCAAAGTAGCTTTCCTTACACTACTTTCTCTTCTTTATAATCCACTTTCCAAAAGGAACCAATCTTCCCCAAAAGATCATTTTTATCACTCTCCTATCTCTTCCCTGTCTTTTATTGTTAAACTTCTAGGAATAGTAGCCAATATTCATTGCCTGCAATAGCTTTAAAAAAAACAAAACAAAACCCAGCTTTATAAAGATTGTGCCCTTTATTCTGTTTTCATTCTCTTTGACCTGTCTCTGAAGCTTCTGACATAAATGGATCATTCTTCTGCTTAATTTTTCTTCTCTCCTGACTTCATGATACTTTCTCCTTCTGGGTTCTTAGCACAATGCCTGATACATAGTAGGCACTTAATAAATGTGTTCTGACTGCCTGACTCTTCTTTGCTACGCCCTCCCATCGTGATCTCACCCATCTTTGGGTTTAGTTATGATTTCTATAATCATGACTACAAGATTTATTAAAGTATTATAATATCCAACCATAATTTCTTTACAGAAAGCTACTACTTCTTGAATTGTCTGCTGGGAAATTCCACTTGGATTTGCCCCTTGATATCTCAAAATCAGCATGTCCAAGATAGAATTGATTTTCCTGCTCCAGACTTCTCTATTTCTACGTCCATCCTCTCAATCACTCAGTTTGTAATCTCAGAATCCCCTCCAGCTTTTCCTTCTCATTCTCCTGCTTCTTTCCTCTATGCCAAATTCTGCTGCTTCTACTTGAATAGCATCTTTCACATTCATCTCCTTCCTCCTGGTGTAGGTTTGCACCATTTTTTTTTTCCTGATCTACTGTAGTGACTTTCTTAGCAAGTGACTTGCTAAGAAACATCCTAGACCCTCATTTCCTTCCTCTTTATTTCATCCTTAAAAAAAAAGAAAAGAAGTAAATATAAAAAATAAAAGCTAAAAAAACAAAACAAAACAAACTCCAATCCTTTAAAGCACATATAGTTTTATCTTTCTCCTCTGCTCAGGAATACCTGCCACTTTTGGTAGCTCCCTATTGCCTCTAGAATCAAATACAGACTATTGATTTGGCATTCAAGACCCTTCACAATCTAACTCCAACCTACCTTTTCACCCTCACTTTCCATTCAAGTTAGGGACAGGTTGAATTACTAGCTTTTTCCCAACACTCCTTCTCCCTTTATGCCTCAGTGCTGTCTGTCTGAATTTTCCCATGGTCATTCAAAGTAAGTGCCATTTCAAAGAAACCTTTCTTGATTCATTTCCAATTCCTCACACTCTCATCCACCTCAAATTTCCTTGTCTATATTAATCTTTGTTCATTTTCTTTGTCTATTTTTGTGTGATACATCTCTGTTTATTTTCATTACCACTCTCCCCCATGTGGAGTATGATCCTCCACAACCCTGAAGCAGAAAGAGCTTTGGTGGAATCCTGCCTTTCCTATCCATGGAATCATGTCTGTCATGCTTCTCTAGGCTATGTAACCCTGGGCACTCCATCCCTATTTTCCCCAGTTCCATTGATAATTGAATCCCTATTGAATAGGGATAAACCTAGCACCTATTTCCCAAAGTAGTTTGTGAGGTAACATTTGTAAATTGGTTGGCACATAGGAAGCATGTAATAAATGCTTGCGCCCTTCCCTTTTCCCTGCTCCCTTCTACAAAATGGAAATGGACTAGATGAGGTTCTTTCCTTCACTAATCTAAGGTTGCTATGAGGACATAGACTGTTATTTTAATCTTTGTATTACTGAGGTGTATTGGCAAATGTTTAACAGCTCAGTCTCTGAAAAACATTTGCTGATTCAGAGAGGTGTAAAATGCTCATCCTGAAAACTTAGCCAGTAGCTTTCCCAAGCCAGGTTAGAGCTGGCTCCAGTAAAGCCCTACTTATCCCTCATACCCAGCATGGTACTTTGCACTTGATGTATTTGTCAAGTTTAACGGAATCATTTCAGTCTTCTGCTATAAAACTTTCTTTTTTTAAATTAAAGCTTTTTGTTTTCAAAACATATGCATGGATAATTTTTCAACATTCAACCTTGCAAAACCTTGTGTTCCAAATTTTCCCCTCCTTCTTCCCACTCCCTTCCCTAGATGGCAAGTAATCTAATATTGTTAAACATGTTAAAATAAATGTTAAATTCAATATATGTTTACATAGTTATAAAATTATTTTGCTACACAAGAATGCTATAAAACTTTCAATAATTTATTATTTATTTATTTGTTTGTTTTTGCTGAGATAATTGGGGTTAAGTGACTTGTCCAGGGTCACACAGCTACCTGCCTCCTCCCCCAATTTTTTTTTTTTTTTTTTAATCATTATGGGCTAAGTTCTAAGCTCCTTACTTTTGGTTTACAAGATCCTCAACTCTTCATTGCTTATAACCATTCATTTTTCCCCCCTCTGATTCCTGTCTAATGTGGACTCATTTTATCTATCTCCTAAATGAATTTTTCACTCACTTTCCTCCTAAACAGAAGTTGGTCACCCTAACCATGTCTGTTCTCATTTGATCTACCTGAAATGACTCACCTCATTTTCCCTACTTATCTAAATTCTTCAGAGTGCCCTATGAAGACTTCCTTGAATATTACTATTATTCCATGTTGATCTCTCTTCTCTGAACAGTTTTTAAAATTTATTCAGTTGGACTAATACAGAGTATTATATTCTACAGAGTAGAAATGAAGGGCTAAAGAAGCCTAATTGATAATACTGCACTTACCTGCTTTGGATTGTTTAAAAGAAGAAAGATACTATGTATGAATTTATATTTTGTGTCTGAGTATGGATCATACATCATAAATTGCTATTACAATGTTTTAGATGCATATGTAGAACTGTAACTAGGCTAGGGCAATTGGGGTATTGCCTCAGGATACACAATTTTAAGAGTAACTGAGTTTAGCACTTTGTTGACTAGAACAACCATTCTAAGTAGACACACCTCCAAAGAAGCAAAAACCTCTTAGTGGTCTTGGTATTCTCTCTCCCCTGGCATGAAATCTTGTTTCTGAAAGACTGAGGCTTCTTTCAGAAGTTTCTTCCTCTTACAACTCAATTTGTCTTATTCTGATGCATTCTGTGGGGCTAGTCATGGGCATGACATATAGGTCTTGTCTTCCCACTGAGTTTGTAAGCTACAACAAAGGCCATGTCTTATTTCTTTTGTGACCCCCTAGAAGTGAGCCCATAGTAGATACTCAAACTTTTTCGAATTAGTCAATATTTTGATATCTAGCTTATGGGTTTTTAAAAAATAACAACAGCAAACATACAATTACTTTTTCAAATTTCTGAATGACTGTGGTTTGTAGACATCCTGGAGGTTGTAATTCAAAACTGGTATTTAAGTGGCTGCCATAAATGAGAAGAATTAAGGCAGTTGCCTGAAGGGCTTAATGCTCAGCCCTCCTGGCAAATCTTCATCAAACAATTATTTTAATTAGATGGAAAGGTGGGGGAAAGCAGCAATAAAAAACCAATATGATTCATAGACAGGAAAGTCTAGGCCTGAAAGAGCTAAGGGTCAAAACCGATATGTGATAGTGTATATAGGAGTCATCAGGAGCCAGATCTTGCTGAATTCTAGTTTATATTTTCAAATTATTTTCTCCATCTGTTAGCTTAATTTCATGCCTCACACTTAATCTAATAACCATGAGCATGTTCTACTCTTTAATTACTAAAACCAAAGCTTACTCTCCCCCCTCCAAGCTTATTTCTTCCCCTGGATCTGAACATCTGAATTATTATTGTCCTTTGTTTATGAAAAATAAGACTGAAATCAAACCTTCAGTTGAAAAATTACATGAAATGGAGTGTTCAGTCAGAAACTTTAAAAAATGGATGTCAATAAAAAGCAGTTTCCTTCTGGGGGAAAAAAACAAAAAAAAAGATGGAAAAGTAAGAACATGTCAGCCTTTTAATGGCAACATTATATTCTCAGATCTGAAAAAAGATAGATATTTTACTTAAACTAAAAAAGAAATTTCCACTCACAGACTGGAAGTCTTTTCTACTTAAATACTCTTGTGTTTGTGGCAACACAGCAAACTCCCTTCTCCCTTGCAGATCACAGCTGGTATCCAAACCCGTATCAGAAGGGACTTGGGTGAGTTACATGGAGTTAAATGATTTGTCCCTGGGTCATACAGTGAACTTTGAATCCAAATTATCCTGATTCCACCCTTTACACTCTGTCCTATTTCATATGATTTCTGTTTAAAGGATTTTTATGTCCCTAAACTTAGTTCTTTTCCTTCTGAGCTGAGGATGAACAGTTTTTGAAGTCATGTTGCCTTCTCTCTCTCTCTTAACCCCGAAACAAGCTCTATTTCATCATTTAGTATGTTCCGACATTATTGATCTAGACAAGAAGTAGCAACAGGACAACAAAGTACATTGTGGCTTTTAAAATCAGAGACAGCAAAGTGTCTGAAAATATCTTCATAAAAATCCATACGATTGGAGACAATGAGTAAATTCCAGTTTTCTACTATCAAGCACTAAATAATTTATAGTGGGGTGGGGGATGTACAGGAAGGAAGGGTCAGCAACTCTGCAGAGATGCCACAATCTGCCCATAATGGGATTCTACAATCTTTCTTTGGAGGGAGGCTTTCCTGATGTGGGAAACTCTTGCTTATTCAGAAGACAAAAAACAAAACAAACAAATAAATCTGAAAACTCAACTAATTGGAATTGTTTTTATAGTCCTGTACAGTAATTCTTATAATGACCTTGAAACATCGCAGGGTTCTGAAATGCCTTCTGAATAAAAGATTACAGTTCAATATATTATTTGAATTCTTTAAGGAAGAGGTACAACATAAATCTGTCAGCTCCTTCTTATGCAGAATATTCAATGAATGAGAATGTCCATTCCCTAACCATTTTGGGTCTCTGTTAGATGATTCAACTGTTTTTGCAGTATTTCTCAACAATATTAACTTCTGTAAGAAAAAATTTCTCAAAAGCTCTAAGCACTGCTAGGATGCCCAGGTCAGTCACTAAAACTGGTTATGATTCTACTTGAAAAACAGGAGCAAATTGAGAATAAAGACATTGACATCAAAAGTACATATTCTTACAGTAGTTCCTTAAAAACACTTGTAATAGAAACTCAAATGACCTTTTCATGTTGTTAGAAAAAACTCAAAACAGCAGGTTTTAAGTAATAATCTGGGCTTTTGTTTTGAAATTGGAACTTTAAATAGTGGCACAAATCAACACCAAAATCACACAGATTTAAAATGATTTGTTCTTTGAAGACCACCACATATGTAAAAGATGCTGGAGCCCAGTTGTCCACTGCAGCTTCCAGATCCCTGAAAAGACAGCCTTTCAAAACTTGTGGCTTTAATGACTATCACAAATGTTTCCCGCTCACTATTTTCCAGAGAGTAAAAAAAAAAAAAAAAAAATCAAAACTTTTTTTTTCTTAAGACTGGTTAAAACTAAGAATTTTCAACAAATCATATTACAGAAAATGCAGATTTTGCTAACTCCCTAGAATAAATTGATTTAAAATCGATTTTAAATTTAAAATCGATTCCTTAAATCTAACTTTGGAATACCTAAGATTCATACAACAAGTTTTGATTTTCAAACCAAAAACAGAAAAAGACTTGTCAGTTGCATGCTCAAAAAGCATCACTGTGTTAATACCAAATAAGAAGAAAAATCTAATTCTATAAAAAGTAAAATTATGCTGTATTCACCATACCACTGTACTATCTTACCACATAAGGAAAGTTATTAGAATGGAAATATATGTTCAAGGGAACTTGCAAGAACAGTCCCATGAATAAACTTATCTTCTCATCAATCTCTGGTGATCATGTTTATAAGATGAGATTAATATTTACACCCATTCACAATAAGAGTACTTTTAGATGTTGGGTAGAGTCGAGTTACCATAAAGTAAAAATGGAAAAAGGCTAAAACTTGGCTGGAGCAAAAGTTAGCCATTTAACGAATATAAAAGCCTGTCTATGATGATAGCTTTTGCCTTGCTCACATTAGGATTTATTGGCTGAATTGAAGCTAAAGCTTTAGTTTTAGTAAGAAAATGTTAACTTGAATTAAAATTTACCAGTAATAACAACATGATAATAAAAAAAGAGAGGAAATAATACATCTACCAGCCTCCCTACTCAGCTGAACAAATACCATATTACAGTCTTATTTTCTTAATTCACAAAAAGTAACAGAGAATACAACAAATTGAAAATAATCAATAAATATGCCACTATCCAGCTAACTTCTCCAAAAGAATAAAATTTAATTGGTACAGGCTGCCTGGTTCTAACATGTAAATTCTATAGAAAAAGATTTGCTTAATAATATGATGTGATCCACTAACAACTACAACATGAGTAAGCACCTAAGGACAATGTGGTCCAGACAGAAATTTCAATGAACTCTCCACTGAATGGATAATGTGCTTGGATTAGCTGACGCATGCTCCAGAAAGACTCCAGTTGTGATACTGAAAAATTACAATGAATGGACATAGTGGTTTTGGTCAGACAGACCACTGATTGCTAGAATAGTAGAGATGCTGACATGCTGGAGCTGTAGGCTTAAATAAAAGTGAGAAAATGGTTTTAGGTGTTCACCTAATTGAAATTGGTATTACCTTTTGAAAATGGTCTTAGGTCTCAAAAAAAAAAAAAGGGATTCTTACACTTGGGAGTTCTAAACCGGAACAAGGTTGTCCACAGGATTTTGAATATATTTTTTTAAACTTCTAAGTGAACTGAGTTTTCTCCAGCAATAAATCACTCAAAAGGGAGAAGAAGATAACTACATCATCAGCAGATGTTATATGAAGTTTGCTTCTCTCTTCACAGGGCAGGAGAGGAGCAGTTACAACAGATCTACTTTTACCAGCTGGCTGAAGTTTGTGGACCATTTGTCAAATGTTTCACAAGAGGAGCAAAGGTTGTTAAAATAATAACTAAGGTCACCTAATTACATCTTCATTAATGTTTCTAACTTAGTTTATTAATCGTTTTAGGTAGCTATCAAACTCTGAGCTTAGGACAGATTTCATAAATAAGGATTTCGCCCTTTCTCATTAGATTCTTTACCTTATACTGGGGGGCTAGGGTTTGGCTTATTTTTATTGGAAATAAAGACATTCACAGTATGGTTAATAATAGTTTGTGAACTGTTCAAAAAGGATCTTGTGGACATTTCATGTCTATGTGCACACATACATATATACATATGTGAACAACCCTTCTCTCCCCCCCCTCCATATATATATAATCACACACATATACACAAATACAGCAAGTTACTGCAGCTACATCTTGCATGGTATCTGCATATAGAATCACTTCTTATATCAAATGGGTAATCTTGCTAGAAAGTGGATGAAAAGTGATTCTTCTGTTGGAGTCCCAAGCTTGGTCTCCCCAAGTCCCTGCTAGCTTTGTCAATCTGTCCCATCTCACACAACTGCACCATAATCCTATGTCAGCGGACTGTTTGTAAACAGCATGCAGTTGATGTTAAGGAGGATCAAGCAAGAGTATGGAGGGATCTGTCTAAACCTGTGCCCATAGTCCAAAGGCAGTAAACGTCCTGCTTATCCCGGGGAAGGAGCATCAGCCGCGTATTATGAGATCAAAACAGGGCTGATTTTTGAGAGTGACATTGGTCTATCACTGGACACACGTGTTCTGGGTACAACCAGTGGGTCTATGCTTCCTATCTCTGGTACTGCATCATTGAACCACAGGAGTTTTCATTTTTAGATTCACATTCTTTACTTCCTGCATGCTAACCTTGACTCTGGGCAGTGACTGTGACTACTGCAGTCCGTAGCTGGGGACACTGACAAGTCATGTGGTTAGTTAGCTTGCTATCTGTACCCTAGTCTCATGTTCTAATCTTGTAAAATAGCTGAAGATTTTTAAATATATGAATTTATTCATCTTAGATTATCGCCTTTATCATGGCTTTTTTGGACGGTAGAGATAGGGATAAGTCATTGAGAAGGGGAAGTGAGATTTTGTCTTTACCTGATCCTTTAATTCTGACAGCTGACCGGAGAGATTGGTAACGAGCTTCATGGTGGACTCCAGCTTTTCTTGCAGGTTCCTCAGCTCATTTTGCTCTCCTTCAGAATCACTACTGACCAGGGACATGGCACGCATCCTAGGGAACCAGTCCAGATTTCTTTCCTGGAATTCACATTAGAAGGGAAGAAAAGACAACATTTTTAAAAGGTGACATAAGCAATAGGAAAACAGAACAAGACATTAGAATAAAATAGAAAAAAATAGAGCAGAACACTAGATTTTTGGGTTGGATCTAGGTTCAAATCCTGATAGTGACACTGCCTTTTAATCTCGCTTAGCCTCCATTTTCTTATCAGTTAAACAATTCAGAGGGAATGTAAACAGCAAATGTTTCTGCCTGAGATCTACTACTGCATCCAGGGCCATTTCCAGTCACTCTAATCTATACCTGGCCATTAGACCAAGATGACTCTAGAGGAGGAAAGGAGGTAGGTGACCTTGCACAGCTCTCCCTCATTTAAATCCAACACACTTTCATGGCAAGGCATCTCCCCTCCCTGATGTCATGGTCTTCTGCAAGAATGAAGGACAAACAGCATCTTCTGTGAGAAAGAGCTGCCCCATGAAGACTGAGCAATACAGCTAGCTTTCATCTCTCTCTTTCTCTTTCTCCCTCTCCCTTTTTCTTTTTCCTTCCTTCCCTTTTCCTTCCCTCCCTCCCTCCCTCCTTTCCTTCCTTCCTTCCTTCCTTCCTTTTTTTTCTTCCTCCCTTCCTTCTTTTCTTCCTTCTCTTCCTCCCTCCTGGAGGAGAAAGTGAGGCAGGTAAACTTGCCCAGTCCTCTCTAGCTCAAATCTAATGCACTCGCATGCCATGGTCATCTTTGAGAATAAAGCAAACAACAACAAGCTAAATGACAAGTTTAGAGCATATGACCTCTTAGAGGTAGAAGACTCTACCTCTCAATATTTTATTCAGTGTGGATATTGTCTGTGTGTTTGTTTTAAATAGTCTTAATGACCAATTCACATCTGAGAGAAATCTTAAAAGTTATGAGATTTTAAGATTACAAGCACTAACCACACTTAGGATGACTGAGTTAGGGTTAAGGAGAGAAAGGAAATTGTTCATGTTTATAAATTACTTTAAGAATTACAAAATGGGGGTCAGCTAGGTGGCGCAGTGGATAGAGCACCAGCCCTGAATTCAGGAGGATCTGAGTTCAAATCTGGTCTCAGACACTTAACACTTCCTAGCTGTGTGACCCTGGGCAAGTCACTTAACCCCAACCTCAGGGAAAAAAAAAAGAATTACAAAATGAGGAGCAGCTAGATGGTATAGTGGATAGAGTCCTGGTCCTGGAATCAGGAGGATCTGAGTTCAAATTTCACCTGAGGCACTTGGGCAAGTCACTTAACCTCAACTGCTTGCAAAACAAAATTAAAAAAAATATATAAAAATAGCGTAAAAAAAAAAACCAACACCCTTATATGAGGTTAGTGGTCCATCTATTGCTCTCATTTTTCAAATGAGAAATAGGCTTGAAAAGATCATACTGGAGGTAATGCCCGAGCTGGAATTCAAACTAAGTCTCATGATTTCCAGAGCTACTTTCCATTTCCCCCTGTTTTTTAGAAGGGCATCGAGGTGGAGCAGGAGACAGCGAATCTGGCCTAGACTCAGATGTGTGACCCTGGACAAGTCAATTAATCCTGTTTGCCTCCGTTTCCTTATCTATAGAATGCTCATTCTGGAGAAGGAAACAGCAAACCACTCCAGTGCCTTTGTCAAGAAACCCCCAAATGGGATCATGAAGAACTGGGTACAACTAAACAACATCCATCATCTTAGTATAGTGGGGGAACTCTGTTTGCTATGGTTGTTCTTGTTGTTTTAAATATCTTTCATCCCCTTTCCCTAATTCTTTAATTCTATAAAACTGGAAAATAGAATATAACAGAATAAAGCAGAGTATAATGAAGAGGGGCAATATTTCAGTCACTCTCAGAGAGCTTCCCTCCCACTCCACCCCTTTGATCCCCTTTGCATTTTTCCACTAAGCACCCAAACAGCTGGTAGGGCTACAGGTGAGGGGACAAAATGTTGACAATTATTTCATCTACTTCTTTTCTCTCTCTCTCACCCACCCCTCATGACAGACCATGAGTTCTGTGGCTCTCACTTGATTACTGGTGAATAAAAAGGGACAGGTCTTCATACTGGAGCCCCCCCTGCCAAAAAAAAAAAAAATCTCCCTTTCCTGCTGTTCTTCTGCCAAACAGCAGGCAAAGCTTCAATAAATGAGCTCTGTTCACGGGGTCAGGAGTAAACATTCAGCTAGGATTTAATCAGTTGTAGAAATGAGTTAAAAAACCAAGGCATCTGAGGTTCATTTAATCTTCCATCTTCTTCTGACCACCCTGACCTCTAGGGGATGAATTCTAACAGTCTCTAAATCCAGAAGAGCTGTTCTGAATCCCAATGTGCTTTTCCAAAGAAACCAGGAGCTCTTTACCATGGGTATTGCTATTTCCTTCCAAAACACATGCACAAGCACATGGATGAGAGACCTGTCTTCAGCGAGTACTATAAACCAGCTGAGGCAATTATACCCTACATCTTGAATCAAAGCAAGCGTCTCCTACAGGAATTGCAAAAAATCTGAAAGCTACTCAACTGAGAGTTCACATGGCTGAGATATTCATTAGTATTTGTCTCTGCGTATGTGCTAGTACAGGGGACAGGAATAAATAACATCCAAAGCAGTTTGTTGTACAGAGTCAAACCTGATCCTTAGTTTTACAAGTGGCTGGATAGTAATGGTGACTCAGGCCTACTCTGGAACATTTGTGGTAAAGGCCATGATTAAAAAAAGCCTGAAGGTAAAACTGCCTTGATTTTCAAATGGCAAAACCCTTAAGATAAACTTCTTGCAAGGATATAAATTGTTAGCTCATCTTCATCTTTATCAAATGCAACATCATCTTACCACCAACCACTAAGAATTCAACAGAACATTATTGGTGTATAATCTGTTGGTTTTCAAGAGGTAGATAGGGCATAAATGTTAAGAAATGGTCTTTCTTCATTTGCAACCTGTGTTTCCTGCCACAAAATGCCTCAAAATGAGGGTGAATTGTGGAAGCATCTACACATAACAGACACAGTTTTCAAAGCTGGCATACAGCCTATCACTACAAGGATCTTGGGTATAGAAACCTTACATCAGAAGAATTTGTTCAAGTCCTAACACTTCCAATTCTAGCTTCCCTTTCCCCCACCCTTGACTTCTTCCCTAATGTCTTAATCCTTACCTCCTTGCCACCTCCTTTAAACCCTAGGCAATCCCTTTTTTCTATTCATGGCTGTTACTGATTGACAATTTCTACAATCAGTAGAATTCAGTGGTCTGAAAACTAAACATTCAGAATGGTACAGGGTACAGTGGTACAGGGGAAGGAGTATAATACAGGGGAGAAAGCTTTGGCTTTGGGCTTAGAAGACCTTAGTTCTAAGCTTGCCTCTTTGCTATTCACCTGTGTGAGCTTGGTAAAGTAATTTAATCACCCTGGGTCTCCTTTTCTATATCAGCAAAATGAGAGGGTTGGACTAGGTGGAATTTGATATCACTTTGACCTTTAGAAGTCTGATTCTGTGACTTCTTTGGGTGAATTTACTTTATATTTTTATCTGCCCATTTAGGAAATAAACAAAGTTATGGTTTCATTGTCTTATTTTGAAAAATGGGAATTAGTCTTCCCTTACAAAGGGTATTCAGAGGACTGCCCAGGATTTGTAAGTATTCCCAGTCACAAGAAAACTACAATAAGGATGGTTGATATTTATAGGATGCTTAAGGGTTATAAGGGATAATAATTGCTCCCCACATTTCTGTAGCACTGTGTAGCTTACACAGTGTTTTCCATACCCCTTTACACTAAGGGGGTGGAACAAATATTATTATTTTCATTTTAGAGATGAAGGACCTGAGGCTCAAAGAGATTCAATGATTTCTCTGAGACACAGCAAGTAAATAGCAAAGCCAGTATTCACAGGCCAGGTCTTCTGAGTGCAAACTTAGGGCTCTCCTCTTTTGGCCATGGCTTCTTCTAAATCAATATTCCTTTTGATGCTAGTATAAAACAATTTAATATTTTTCATATAGAGAAGAAAGGCACTTTGAAAATTTAATCAAATAACAGAAAGAAATCTAAAGCTTAGAGATAAAGCAAAGGAATGGAGGTGGTACAAGTATTCAAAGAATGCTGAGAGGAAATTGACTCAAATGTTTAAACTTCAAAATGTTTTTTTAAAGAAATGCAGCATGGAATCCTTTTGCTAGATGAGCAACCATCTATCAATGAACACATACTGACTGCCTTATGTATACAGGAGACATTCAGGAAGTAGCATATTCAAGGAGGGGGGAAAAGGAACTCACCAAATGTTCTTGGGGTGCATTTATGCCAGGCCCCCGACTAAATTTTGGAGGTCCAGAACTTGGAATGATACCTTTCTCCCCAAACCCATCTCTTTTCTAGATTTCACATTTCTTTTGTGGGTTATATTTTATCCTATTTTTACTCTCCACCTCCCAGATCTTTAATTATGTCATGGTCTTCAATTCTCCCTCATCCTACTGGAGGGGAGAGGACAGCTGACTGTTAAATTTTCAGTGTAAACAATTCCACCTCAGAAACTGGCTTCTTATGAATTAGGGCTTGATTTATTGCCTTGTTGATTGATGAGATTTAAGAATTCGATGGAGAAAATCTAGACAATCAACAAATCAATAAAGACATAATTTTTCCCCTGAAGAACTGGCTTTTAACCATTTCCTAGCACCCCACTGTTTCACATTTCCACTTAACTGCTGATTTTGTCATTTCTGCCTTTACAGCATCCCTCGCATCTTTTTTCTTCACTTCTACTCCCTAAGTCCAGGCTCCCACCACCTCTCACTTGAGTTATGGTGATACCTCCTAATTAATTTCCTCCTCTGACCATCCATTCTACACACAGTTGTCCAAGTAATTCTCCTTCAGCATAATCTGTCCAAGTCACCCCCACTAGAACAACTTTAGTCACTTCCTCTTGTTTCTAGGATCAAAAACAAACTTTTGTTTAGAGGAATGCCCTTTGCAACCTGGCCCCAGGTCATCTTTTCAAACTCAGTGGCTATTCCCTTCCTCCCTGCATCCTCCGTACCCTAATCCTGACTCTACTCTGTGATCCAATCCAGTTGAGATCTCTATTCCGCATCCATGACACTCTCTCCCTGCCATGTTCTAGCCCTTATTCATGCTTAGAATAAATTTCCTTCTCATTTCACAGAAGCTCTTTCTTCCCTCCAGATGCAATTTAAGCACCAACTTTAATATGAAGCTTTTCCCAATCTCTCTTAACTACTTGTACCCTCTTTCCTTCATATATATATATATATATATATATATATATATATATATATATATATATATGTATATATGTATATATATATGTATATATGTATATGTATATAAAACTACTTTGCATTGATTATATTATTTATTATTTTTAGGTTTTTATTATTTATTTGTATTATTTATCTTTAAATTTATTGCATGCGTGTATACAGTCCAAGCTAGCTCCCTGGAGGCCTCAGGGTCAGCCAGAGTCAGGATAAGCAAAAATCTTTGGTCTTTAGGGGAAAAAGTGAAGGAGATGGACAAAACTGTCAGTTTTACCAAGGATCCCTCCTTGATTCTGGAGTCCAGAATCTCCACACTTTTCTCCTCCTTGTCCTGCAGCCAAGTGAAATTCTCTCACCTCTCACCCCACCCTCTAATCCTTACCTATAATTCTTTTAACCCCAGACTTGGAACCAGCATTAACTGTGAGAAGAGCAATTCCAAACATATGCTAATAGAGTCATTGTCCAATAGGTAATTAGCCTTAAGTGCTTGGTTGTCTGATTCAAGTGCACCTATTCAAAGTTTCGGCCCTTTAACACATGTGTACTTATATATGTACTTAGGGCAACGAGGTGGTACTATAAGAAATAGAATGTCAAGTTTGGAATCAGGAAGACTCATTTTCCTGTGTGATCCTAGGCAAGTCACTTCACCCTGTTTGCCCCAGTTTCCTCATCTATAAAATGAGCTGGAGCAGGAAATGGCCAACCACTCCAGTACCTTTGCTATTACTGGTCACTGAGAATTGGACATGACTGAAAAATGACTAAACAATATAGATGTAGTAGCTATCTTTTTTTGTTAGAAGATCCTTGAGAGGAAGAACTGTTTTTCCTCTTTGTTTTTATGTTCCAGCTTCTCTTACAAGTTTCCTTATTCTCTTCTCTCTCTTATTCCTTTGAAAAATATACCCATTTGTAGGATGAAAAAAAAGCAGACCTATACAAGTGCTTCCAGCTAGAGGCAGGAGACTGGAAATCTTCACTAAACAAATACTCTAAGAAAATCTGAAGGAACAGTTACTTTCAAGTGGGCATGTGTGTGTTTCAGGGGGTAAGGGGGAGAGGAAAAAAAAAGAGAAAGACTCAGAGAGATATCAAGGAAGGCTTCCTAATAGCATGGGGAATTGAATACCTTGAGCTGGACATTGAAGAGAAGAGTGTGCATTGTAGAGACTGGGGGAGGGAGGGATGGGCTTGTGTAAATGCCAAAAATCGAGAGAATGCAAAAATAAGATCAGGAAAGAGCTTATTAATCCAGTTTAGCTGAAATGGAAAATAGGGTAAATTAAGCAGAAGTCAGACTTTTGAAAGCCTAAGGTGAAGAAATTATTGCAAACTATCTGCAAGGGAATGATATGGTCAAGCCAATGACTTAGGAAGATGATCTGGGGAGCCATGCAAAGAATGGATTTGAGAGGGTGAAGGTAGGAAAGCAGGGCATCCAGTGAAGAGGTTATTCTAATAAAAAGATGTCCTTGAAGGACTGATAATTTAGCTGGGAAAAAAAGTCACCTTGATATATAAAAATAAAAGTAGCATAAAGTTGGATGAATTAAGTATCAAATGAGTAGTACGGTCACTAAGTTCTACAATTATTGAGAAGAGGGAATGATATGAAACACGAGGAAGGCTTTGGGATAGAAGGGGATCTTAAGGGAAGGATGAGAATTGGACAGCTAATGGAGGGCTGGACAAAGGAGGAAGTACAGTCCAGCATAGGGAATAACATGAGCTAAATATATATAGGCAAAGGCTTGTTTAAGGAACAACTAGTGGATCAATTTGATTGGAAGTCAGGATTTTTCAGGAAACTGAACTTTACCCTATGGGCAAGGGGGAACTGGCGAAGGGTGTATGATCCTGTTCTGTTTCAGGAAGATGATTCCTGTAGTAGCATGTAGGATTGAAGACCAGATACACTTACAGAAGGGACTGCAGAGATTACATGCTCCAATCCATGACTTGTAGGGAATCCCTTCAACCTGATGATTACTCCCAGTCTTTGTTTACAGAACCTTCAGTGATGAGAAATATACTACAGCTCCTGAGACAGAACGTTTTACTTTTGGACAGCTGTAATTATTACCAAAATTTCCCTGAGAGCAAATTAAAACCTGCATCTCCGCAACATCTATCCATTTTTTTCAATTCTGATCTCTAACCTTAAGCAAAACAAGTTTTTTTTTTCCCTCTTCTGCATAACAGTTCCTCAGATGCTGAAGATGCTTCATGTTTTCCTTTTAAACCTTTCATCATTTAGCTTAAATATCCCTAGCTCCTCCTATCAATCCTTATAGAGGATGATGAAAGGCCCTTCACCAGCCTTTTTACTTTCCTTTGTATGTCAGAATTGGTCAATGTTTTTCTTACAGTTTGGTGTCCAGAACCAAATACATCAGTCTCTATGTGGTCTCCTCAGACCAGAGTCCAGTGGGCCATCATCTTTCTTGTTCTGGACACTGTGCCTTCGTTAATGGACCATGATAGTTTTTTTGGTTACCATATTACACTGTTGACACATAATGAATTTTTTTCCACCAAAATACCCCGATCTTTTTCACATACCTCCTCCATTTTGTACTTGTAAAGCTTACTACTGTAACTCAAGCGAAAGGCTTAATCAGTTATGGTCTTGTAGGAAATAGAAAGGAAAGAATGGTAATAGAAGTCATTGGAAAGTAGCAACTGATGGGGCTTTTTTGTGGCTGAATATAAGGTGAAGAAAGGGGAAAGCCAGGATGGCCAGACCAGCTAACTTATCTGTAATTATCTTATTAACTCTTGGTATGCAAACAATTTGAAACTAAACTGCTTGGAAAACTTTTTATCTTTTACATTGGTTACCACAGTTTCTATGTCATCTTTAATTCTTTTGGTTGCCTAACAAACTTGGGCTTTATCGGCTATAAAAATGTCCATTTAATGGAGTATAAAAACCAAAGGGTGTTACTGAAAAATTAAAATTAAATGTATATTCTTAGCTGTATGAACCTGGGTAAGTCATTCAACTCCAAACGACTCAAAAAACAAAAACATATAAACTTGGCAAGATTTAGGTCAGCGCACACTTTAATGTTCAAGAAAAGGCCATCGTCCATCATTCTCAAGACAGGTGGCCACATATAGAAGGGTTAATATAATAGTTTCTTTGGGTCTCCATAGTCTACTCTCTCCTCTTTCCCATGAGTCCCAAAACTAAGATGGCAGAAAGAATTTCTTTGTTCTTGGTTAAATGCAAAACAAACCACATCCAGCCTAGGGGGTTCTGCCCTATGACGGGTTTCTTTGTAATATGGTGGTAGTTTGGATGGCCAAAAGAGCAGTTCAGAAAGGGAACTGGGAAGTCTTTTATAGTCCTCACATCCTGAGTGCTAAACATTTCCCTTTCCCAAGCACTATAAACATTCCTTCTCTCTACTCCTATTCTTTTGCCCCCCCCCCCATCCCCACAACTGGCCACCACTCTTGCCTTGCCCCCTTCTCTAGCTCTTAATCTAAAAAAAAAAAATAGTCAGGGACCACTGCCAAGTAAAGTCTAGAAAACACACCTATGGTGTCCAACTATGAGCAGCTGAGACCCATGGACTGAAAGTCTGGTTGCTACTACATGGCTCTGGTGGCTATCCAGACAAGCTTGGGAGGAGCAGCGAGTGATCAGCCCTTACTCTAGGAAGTACAGCCAGATTGTTATTTGAATTTACACAATGAATTTCCCCTGAATTTTCTAAAGCCCTTTAAAATCATCTCTCTCCTTAGGGAGAGGTAGAAGGTTTTTGGGTTTGTTTATTTTGAAGAGTACAGTATCTACATGTCTATTTAGCCCGGCCTTTGCAACATAACTTTAGTGCAGACTGCCCAGGCAAACAACTGCTGTATTACCCTAACTATTGGCTAAGCTGTTCACACACAGATCTCCAGCCAGTTAGGGATTCCGAACTCTATCAATCTGCAAGAAATCTGCTTTAATGTCATTTCAAGGTCAAATACCACGTCTCTGTGGCTTAGCTTCAACTCTACTTTTTGTGTGAAAATCATTTTAATTAGAGGGGATTTGATTTCAGAGTTGAGTTCATCATTTGGTGTGTGTGTGAGGCTTACAGATGCACTAAGTGGCTGCCAGCTTCATCTGCCACTCCGGGTCTCTGCCCTCCTCCATCCCTCCGCCCCTCACTGCTGGCATCCCACATACCAATGGCATTATGTACTGTCTGCCCTGGTCCTCCTACAAGCTGAGGCATCATGATCCAGCCTGTGCAGTTAACTCCCTCTTCCCGTCACAGTGAGAGCTTCCTCTGTCAGAGCAGACAAACGGACCGAAGCCACAGGCGGAAACGGGCTAACCACAGGGGCTGGGCTTCTGGTTAATTCTTTTCTAGGTAAAGTTGGAAAAGTCCCTGTAAACGCCAACACTGAAGTTGCAGACATGGGGGCGGCACTGACCAGCCTCTCAAAATGTCCATGATTGGAAGGGGGGGGGAGAAAGGGTGGAGAAAAAAGGAAGTTGTATTGTATGATGCAAATATTATTCATTCTGAGAAGTGTTCACTCTCCCTGGGTTCAACTGAAGAGGCTATTCTGAGAAAGAACCATGATTGAGGTAACCTCCCACTTTAGAAAACCTCACAAGCGGAGGAATTTATTTACAGTCTTCAATGTTGCTCTCATGGCTACAGAACTGTGCACATCAAGCTGGGGTGTTTAGATTAGTGAGGTGTTTTGTTTGTTTGTACTATGGTTTTTAGGAGTTCAGGGGAACCCAACAGGACATGAAGTGAAGACTTGTTGTGGGTGGGAGGAGATAGGAATGATTTGTTTCTCTCTGTCTCTCTTCCTTTTGCTTTCTCTATCTCTAGCTCCTCTTCCTTTTCCCTTTCTTGGAAGATTCCACTGAAGCTAAACTTAAGAGTGTCCTTTCACCCAAGAGCCAAATGCCACTTCTGCATTTAAGTTACTTCAAGTTAAAAACACACATTTTTGCATACCGAGTGAGAAGATAATCCAAATTCTCCCTTTATATTTTTACTGTGGCCCAGTGAATGTTTTAGATTATAGGAAACCCCAGGGAATAAATCCTACCTTCTCTCAATTAATAGACACTTTCAGAAAGTGCCCACAGGTTAAATAGGATAAATATTACTATAGTGGTATTTATCTGGCTTAGTGAGGGAAATCACAAAATTCCTAAAAATTTACATCCTTCATCCTTCACTGTGAGCTGGCTAAATAAGCTGTTCCTATCATATAGCCAAAGGGCAGAAGAAGAGTAATAATTCTGGAGTTCATCTCTCTATGACTATAACTAGAACACCATTTGTTTAATTAGGTAGGAGATAATAGTAATTATCTTAAAAAATGCTAACTGACTCTGGAATGTCCTTTTATAATAATGTTTCCTAACATTTGTTTGGTATTTATGTGTAGAGTCCCTCCTCCTCACCTGTAGCCTGGGTGGAACGATAAACCACTCTCTCTGCTACTGGTTCATTTTCCTTATTTATTCTCATCCCAGGTTTTAGGGCAGTCAAGACATATCTCTTTATTAATGACTAAAACTCAACATTTCTCTTCAATTAGCTCTGAGTCCTCCATCCCAGGCTACTAAATATTATTTATTTGATAAATCAAAGAAAACTTTTTTCCTATAATCTTTACTTGCCTCTTTCTTCCAATCAACCACAGACTTAAATAAACATCAATTTCTGGCTATGCTATTTATTAGCAGTATAATCCACAAAAAAAGAAAAACAAAAATATAGATACATGGCTACATTATCAGCTATGAAAGAGATGACTTCTCAATTCTAGAGACATAGTTCCACCATTCAGCTCCCTTAAGGTAACAAAATCTTTTCTGAACATTTTTTTTTTCAGTAAGACAATGGTTAAATAAACAAATAATCTTTCTTATCCCCCCCCTTTTTTTTTTTTGCTGAAGTTAACAATTTCTCCAGAATGATAGCTAAAAATCCTTTTCTTCTCCCAGAATTCTCAAAGCATGATATTAACATACTATAACATTAGCTATCATCTTTTTGGAAGAGATCACTGAAACTGGAGTTACCTTAGTACTCTGTGCTCCAGACAAATGATCCTGTTTGTTATTAGTGAAAAAATATCCAATCTCTCATCTCTGTGCATGTGCACAGGTCTCATTCCAGATACCCAATCTCTTCACCTCCAGTACTTAGAATTTTTTGCTTCCTTTGAAGATTAACTCAGGTACTACTTCTAGATAACAGGCCTTTCCTCATCCTCACCTCCAGCTGTTAGTAATCTTTTCCCTCTGGAATTATCTTGTATGTAAACACACACACACACACAGATTTTATTCCTTCACCCACTCGAGGGTTTCTGATTTACAAACATATACATGTAAATGGCTTGGTCCAAGTCATGCTAGGTAGGCCCTGGATCTAGTGACAAAGCGAGGGCAAGTACCCAGCTATCTTCATTCCCAATGGGATGTTCAATCTACAAGTCCATTTATTTAGTTTTTGGAAAGGGAATGATGAAAATTGGCATTTCCCAAAATAATTAAGATACATAAAGGTTGCTGGTTCTCTATTTCTTCAGCTCTGAGTGTCTTTGCTAAAATAGGATATGTTATATCAACAGCTGGGCTGAAGTTCCTAATTACCAGCCTCCACTGTGGTTAATGGTTCTTCTTGGATCATCTAGTATGGCATACAAAGGGCGCAGGAGACACACCCATCCTTTATGAAATTCCAAGGAAAACGAAACACCATTGTTCCCTGCGGTTGTTTCAGGGTCACAAGTGATGGCCTTTGTGTCAGATGGGCTAGACCCGGGGTGCCGGAGAGGAAGTAGGCCCGAAAGGAGAAAGCCAAAGTGGGCTAGCTTCCTGGAACTGAGACCTCGGACAATGGGCACATGGCACGGCACCTGCTCGGGTAACAACTACCACCCCATGAGTTTATCCACCAACCACAAGGGAAGTGAGCTTTTCAAACCAGGCCGATTCCAAAATGTGTAATTATATTCTGCTCATACAATTTCCCGTGTAGTTTCAATTAGATATTCTCTTCTTTTCTTTCTGGTTCAGCAATCACGCTACCTCTACCCAGAGTATCACTCCTTAACTGAAGCGTTCCATCTTCAAAGCACTTTATAAATATTGTCTAATTATATTTGGACTATTTCTATGTTTGCTGCATAATTTAGATGGATTAATTTAGGGAATGGAGAGTTGGAGAAGATGCTACGAGATCTTTCAAGAGAAAGGAATTTTTATATCTTTTAGAGTTATGCAAGGTTCCATACACACAGGGTATCTCATGATATGATACTGTGTGATAGAAAGAAGGAATGTTATTTTTAAACTTCATAAACTGATTTCAGGCCAATGTGAGGAAAGGGATTATGACATTTAAATTTGTATCCTCCCTTAGTGAGAGGCAGTGCACCCTACTGGATTGAATCAAGCCACCCAGTCAAGGTGACCTGTGTCCAATATTGGAGCAAGATAACTTTTCAGTACTTCCAGAAACTTTTTTTTTTAAAGACTTCAAGTTATAGAACAGTCCCTGATATATATTAGTAGAAAGATTTTTCCATAGCAATAACATTATAGATCCCGACTTTCTCCCTGAAAGATTCGCCAATCCCCCCATCCCTTAACAAGAATCCTCCAACATAAGAAGTGCTCTGTAATTGTTGAGTTAATTACAGGGTGGTTTTACTTGCAGGAGAAGAAAAGAAAGTGTGACAGTGTCACTTTAATGAACGCTGCAGCACATTAACTGTTTTTTCATGTGTGTTATAGATCCCTTCCCCCTTTGGAATCTGGTCAGCTTAAAGATACCTCATCAGAATGGTTTTTAAACGCATAAAATAAAATACTGAGACTTCAACCAATCATTTGGAGACAGAGTTGTTAAAATATGTATCTTTTAAATGTCACAAACCCTAGGTTAAGAATTCCTGCCCTAATGTATACCATCAAGAAATTATTTAGGGGCAGCTAGGGGGCGCAGTGGATAGAGCACCAGCCCTGAATTCAGGAGGACCTGAGTTCAAATCTGCCCTCAGACACTTAACACTTCCTAGCTGTGTGACCCTGGGCAAGTCACTTAATTCCAGCCTCAGAAAAAAAAAAAAAAGAAAAGTTTGACCTTAATGAAATTAAGGGTTGAGAGAGTAATGTATTGGGAGAAAGAGAAAAGGAGAGTGATCTAAATTATCTGCCATAGAAAAAGAGGCAAGAAAAAACTTTTATAGTGGAGGGGAAAAGCCAAATGAACCTTACTCTCACCAGAACTGGCTGAAAGAGGAAATAGCATACATACTCAATATGGTTATAGAAATCTATCTTACCCTGCAAGATAGGGGAAAGGGGAGGGTGATAGAAGAGAGGGCATACGGGGGGATGGAATGGTCAGTAGCAAAACCTTTACGAGGATGGGCAGGGTAAAAGGAGAGAGAGAATAGAATAAATGGGGAAAATATAGTTAGCAATCATAATTGTAGAAACAATTTTGAAGCGAGTTTCTCTGATAAGGCCTTACACAGAGGGGACTACAAAGTTTATCCTTTAAGTGAAGCTTTATTGTTAATTTAAAAATTAAGTTTAATCGTGAGTTCAATTAGTTTGATGAGTAAAAATTATGTCTTTTATGACATTCAATACATGTTCATCTTTCAAAAGGAGAAAGAAAAATGACCTGGGAGAACAGCCTGATAAAATGTGTTGGGCACACATGATGATCAGTTAATTCAATCTGCTGACTTTAAAGATGAGTCAGTACCTGCCATGTAGGGGAGGGGGTGGAGGGAAGGAGGGGAAAAGTTGAAACAGAAGTTTTTGCAAGGGTCAGTGTTGAAAAATTACCCATGCATATGTTTTGTATATAAAAACCCATAAAAAAGATGAATCAGTCCATAAGTGCAAAGAGGTGGTAAATCACCCCAAGTTACCAAGTAGCAAGGCCTGCGCTGATACCTCTACGCCCCAGCCCAACCACAGAGGCTCTGAAGGCAACGCAGTTGGAAGCAGGAAGAACCGGGCTGAATTGGGGTTGTCTAGCACTTCATGTCTTGCACAAGGAAGGCATTGAAACTAGTGTTACTTATACTCTGAATTTAGAGGGTTGATATTGGAATTAAAAATTCATCTTAAAATGTTCTTTGTCATTCTAACATATATTCTTATGCATGCACATGCTCACACACCTATGATATATAAGTATACATATGCTTATAGATAATCTTTACGTGAATCCATTTGATAAAGTTTTGAATATTACAGATTGCAAAGGAGTGATAGCTCTGGTGGAAGGCATTTGCAGGCCGGCAGTAGATTTAACGCACAGAGAATAACATAACCCAACTTCATTCGCAGTTAATTCCCTGGGTGAGACTTGTAGAACCAAAGAGCTCTGGATAGCAGAGACCTCAGAAGTCTTAGTCTTGGCTCTCTCATTTTCTAGATGAGGTCCAAGGGTTTGTGACCTGTCCAGGGTCACCTGATCATGTCCCTGGCTTGAGAATGATTTTCTCCTCGTCATTGTTGCTAAGTCTGCCAGGTGGGCAGCATGGATAAGTTACTCAGGATGAAAAGGAATCTCCCAAGAAGTGAAAACATTTGTCTCGGACCACATGGCTAGTGAGGGACAGAGATCAAAGCAAATCTGGTCTCCCCTCTGGCCCCCTGGGTTCCCTGGATTTTCTCTTCCCGTTCCCGCCTCCTTCCCTGGCGTATGTTTCTCCTTGCACCTGACTCACCAAAATACCCCTTTCTGGCACATGGGTTCTGCCAGGGCAGCTGATGGGCGTCACCCCATGGACAATAAATGCTTGGCAGCCTTCCCTGTGGGTGAGGGTGGGGGGGCTGAGGAGGAAGAGCGGGGAACCCATGGGAGAGGGGAGAAGGGAAGGCTTTATACATGGCAATGACATCATAGACTGCAGAGTGGTTTCTAAATCTGGGTGGGGAAGTTCAGCTGTGCCCCCTCTGAGAGCTTGTTCCCGTGCTCTCCACCCTAAGGCAGCCAAGGAGCCGAAGCCAGATCTCTCCCTCCCAGAAATGAACTCAGCTGTGGGGCCATCTTGCTGCAGAAACCTTTCTGGGACTTGGGACTCTGGGGAAGCATAAGCCACATTCTCACATTCAGTGAGGGACTCATAGAGGGAAAATGAGCCCAGATCTCAAGCTGTCCAACAGCAGCTCCTCAGGGATCTCACCCAGGGCACTCCCTGGCTCATTCCCGGATCGTTGGAGAATTCCAGGCTGGAAGTTAAAATTCCACATCTGCCCGCAAGCCCAGCAGTTGGCAATTTCCTGGATCCTTTGCCTGCTGCTGGGATTCTCTTTCCCCTCACCCAACAGCCAAGGGCAGCTCCCAGGGCTTTGCATCCAGGACCTCCTGAAATCAAACACATGTGTGGGGCCACAGATCTTCCCTGAACACTTTCCATCAGGTTGATCCCCATTTGTGGTGGGGAGGCAGGGATCCTCATAAAACGAACACTTCCTTCCTATAACTCTCCCGTTCTCTGGGCATTCTGCTGCTCTTTGAATAGTTCTCTCAAGCCCAATCTCCAGGGGCCTGCTTTCTATCCCACCAGCCCTTGTTTCTACTGCCTCAGCTAATCTCACCTTCACCTCTGGCCTTTTCATCTCTGCTGAAAAGCTCAAGTATTTTTTTCCTTACACAGAAAATGGCTGGGTGACCTGGTGGAAGATTTCTGGGCTTGGTGATACGAGTTCAAATCCTGCCTCAGAGACAGTATGTCCTTAGGTAAGTCACTTACTGTAACTGTCTGGATCTTAGTTTCCTCATCTGTAACATGAAAGGGCTGGAGCCAGCTTGTACCAGCTTGTGAGAACTGATTGTTAAACTTTCAATGGGAGCATTTACACCTCAGAAATTGGCAAATGCCACAAATCTGGGTTTGATTTATTGTTTTGTTGATCGCCTAGGCTTAAGAAAGTGGTGGAGAGAATGTTGAAAATGCCAAATAAATGTAAAAGTGTGTTGTGCTCCCGTTTTTGGTTTGTTTGTAGAGCTGGCTGTTAAATATTTACCAGCACCTCCCTGATTCGATGGCCTCTAAAGTCTTTTCCAGCTCTAAATCTGTGATGGAAACCCTCTGCCCTCTTTGTCCTATGGTTCCTTTTTGTCTTCTCTAGGGCCAAGAAGAAAAAAATTGAATCCTTGTTCCACGGTACAGCCCTGCAAATATTCGCATACATGCCTCGGTCCCTTCGTCCAGTGCTTTCTATTTCTCTTAATTGTTCCTTCCCATTTACTTGTGACAGTGTTGTGTATTCAGAAGACGTCCTCCCAGGGTTAGATGCTAAAATACTCTCCTACTCCCTTCCTTCTTCCTTCCCTCCCTCATTCCCTTGAGTTTATTTCAAGGCTGACTCCAGTCACCTGTATGCAATTACTCTATGCATGCTGCTTAGGATTGCATGAATTCTTGCACACTTAGACCTATCCCGATTATACAAAGAGTAGATGCTGCACTTGAGCCCTTGCTTCCCCTCCTTCCTTACATTATTTTTGCCTTTGAAAGACAACTGCTTATTTGGAACTATGCCCAAAAAGTTGTCAAACTGTGCATACCCTTTGACCCAGCATTGCTGTTATTGGGCTTATATCCCACAGAAATACGGAGGAGGGGAAAGGGACCTGTATGTGCCAAAATGTTTGTGGCAGCTCTTTTTGTTGTAGCTAGAAACTGGAAGATGAATGGATGTCCATCAGTTGGAGAATGGTTGGGTAAATTGTGGTATATGAAGGTTATGGAATATTATTGCTCGGTAAGAAATGACCAGCAGGAGGAATACAGAGAGGCTTGGAGAGACTTAAATCAACTGTTACTGAGTGAAATGAGCAGAACCAGAAGATCACTGTACACTTCAACAACAATACTGTATGAGGATGTATTCTGATGGAAGTGGAAATCTTCAACAGAAAGAAGATCCAACTCACTTCCAGTTGATCAATGATGGACAGAGGTAGCTACACATAGAGAAGGAACACTGGGAAGTGAATGTAAATTGTTAGCACTACTGTCTATCTACCCAGGTTACTTATACCTTCGGAAGCTAATAATTAATGTGCAACAAGAAAATGGTATTTACACACATATATTGTATCTAGGTTATATTGTAACACATGTAAAATGTATGGGATTACTTGCCATCGGGGGGAGGGAGTGGAGGGAGGGAGGGGATAATTTGGAAAAATGAATAAATAAATAAATAAAATTTAAATAAATAAAAAAAAGAAAGACAACTGCTTTCATTTTACTTGTAGAACAGTTTCTGAGCTAAGGGAATTCAGTATATCATGAATAAAGTCCCCACTGAGGGAAGCGCCCAAAGCAGCCACGGCAATACTCAGAGAAAGGCCATTCTGTGAGAAAAAGCTACACTGGCTTGGAAGGGTCACAGACCAGCCATTCTAATGTTTTAATTATTAGGGAGTTGTACCCAATTCAGATTAGTCATCTGGGTGTGGGAGTCGGTGTCTGGTTGTGGTTTAAATGAATCCATCCTTCCCCTTTCATTTACTTAGGACATCCACTCGTGTCACCTGATTTTAACAGGGGACTATCAAGTAATTCAAGTTGACCATTAAGTTCTGTTGGAGAAGACAGCAAGAACAATTCAGCTATCAAATGTTTAAGACTTATAACTAATGTGCTTCCCAGAAAACACTCTGGCAGAGCCAGTCCCTGGTCTTTGGGAAACTTGGGTCGTCTGAATGAACATCTGCAATTGCACATGAGTAGCAACTCTGGCAGTAACTCTGAGAATTAAAATCCATCGAATACATTAAGCTTCTTTCTTGCTGATTTATGGTCACTTCTGGATTAGACAGTGTATCTCTCTCCAGAGATTCCTTCAACCACCCACACCCTCCACCCGCAGCCATCCTTCCCCTCCCTTTTGGGGAGTTGCTGCTTTCCTTGCAATGGCTAGCCCAGCACTGCTGAGGAGGTGAAAAAGCCAGGGAGGAACAGGAGCCTGGGAGATTTGCCAGCCTGCGTCTGGGAAACCAGATGTGACCAGAAGACCAAAGTCAACAGGCTTACTGCAACCACGAAGGTTCTCAGTGTGCACACGTGTGCCTCGGTGCACGCCTATGTCTGTTTGGTTTGTGCTATCTGATTTCTTTATGGGCACAAGTTATATTTCCTATATGCCGGCTCCGAGCACTCCATACCCTCCTGTCTTCTAACAGTTTTGATGTATTCATGGAAATTCAAGCTAACTTGGGGAAGGAGCACTGCAGATGAGCTACTGCCACATGAACTACATTAAGCTAGGACAAGAGCGAGAGATAATTAATTTACTATGCTGGAGGAAAGGACAAAAGTTTCTAGGAAGAAAAATGGACCCTTTGGGTCATTAATAGTTTGGGAGGTTAAGACCTTCCACTGAAAAATGAATGAAAAACATTATATCAAACTTTCAATACCCAGGTCCCCCAACCCCCAAGAAGAATTCCTCTAAAAACCAAAGCATTAGCAAACGTGAATCAAAATCTCAGAGCAAGTAGAAGGCTGGAATTCATATTAAATTAATAAATGATTATGTTAAATTTCAGTTTTTATTCTGTCTTCCTCAAAAAAACAGAAAACTGCAATTGTGGTGAGAATATTGGATCCAACAGTTCAAAGCTTGAGCTTTTGGGTCTGAAGTTCAGGCCCTGACACATGTAAACTGTATAACAATTTAGGGTCTCAGTTTCTTTATCTATAAAAGGTGATAGTAATGATTTTTTTCAAAATACTTCACAAGATTGCTAAGAGATAGTAATTTAAAAAAAAACACAAAGTTGTATCTAAAGGCCAGCTTTTATTATTCACCATCTGAGTTCCTGGAGCTTCTGGCTTACTAAGGGAATGTGTAATTGAGGGCTGGCTTATCTCCTGTATTTGCCTAATAGGCTGTCACTTAAATATGGAGAAACTTGGTGGACCGAGTTTTTGTTAAACTTCATAGATTTGATCTTAAGGCTACAGTGCTATTACAGTGACTTGGAAATATTTGAGAAGATGCACTTTCCTGCCTTTTTTTGAGGGGTGGAGGAGCAGAGGTGTGGACCATTCCATCTGCTGTCACATTTAGTTGACTGCTATTGTTGAACAGGTTTATTTTCTTTGTAGTTCACTTTTGCTACAAGGAATGACTCACTAGATATAATAGGGGGAGAAATATAGTTATAAATGAAGGTGATATTAAAAAAAAACAAAAAAGGCCATCATTTAAAAAATAAAATAAGAAAATGGAAAAGAGTTAAAATAATTGCTTCAGGCTGTTATATAATTAACCTACTCTGAGTTGAAAGTAAAATATAGTGGAGCATGAACTTCTGAAATCATTCTCATAGCACTTTAACAGCTTTACATTTACATTTTTATTCAACAGCTTTAACACTTTAGTATTAGTTATGGCAATGGATCTATAATCTTATCAAATAATATAAAATTTATATATGACCTTTATATACATGTTTATTATTATTATTATTATTATTATTTAGAAAATGGTTCCAGGATGCAGACTGTAGTCCATCCATACTATCATCCTCAATCAAGCTTGTCCCTGTCTTCCCACAAATCTACCAAAAAGAATCTACCTATTGCTTTGAGGGGCCTTCTAGTTCTGTTAATCAGTTTTTAACTCTTTTGGGGTATAAAAAGTATTGGTACTTGAACTATTTAAAAAAAGTAAATGTTTAAAGTTAGTGAAAAGTTATACTTAAGTTTGTTCTCAGACAGTTCCTTGAAAGGCATTCAAATAGTGGCACTTGTTGGGAGAGGCTTTTTCCAGCTTCTGCTCACAGAGAACTATAAAAAGTCATTATTCTGTCACAAGGTGTGACACACAAAGTGCATCTTTCTTTCTTCACAGGACAAAGCTTTGGACGGATGTGCTTCCATGACAATGGGATGATCCAATGCAAACTCTCAAAGGGATACATCCTTACCCTGACTGATCAAACTCACACCTCTAGACCTTTTGGGAAGGGGGGAAAAGTCAAAGAAGCCATGCAGTACCTACCCGCCAGGTATCAGGCTCTTTAACACATAATGTTATGGTAACTACCAAATCCATTTCTGCTTTGAAGGGAGTGTGACCTGGATACTAAAAAGAGCTGGTGAAAGGAACTTTGCCTTTCAGAAATTCTTCCTCTTTTGAGCCCTATTTCATGTACTACCCTTTGGGCACTTGACCTGCTAGCCAAATAGAACTCACTGACTCACACTACTGACCTCCCCTGCCTCCATGTTCGAGGCCCCTGTGCTGGGCCTGAAGCTTGCCATCATCTTCATCTTGACTCAACTCCTCCCTGAATTTTCCTTGAAGGCCCAGTCCACCTCTTTTCATGGCTACCTTTCTCTCCCCTCAAATGTCTTAGAGCACTTTGTTAGACCTCTCCATCAGACTTTCCCTAATCTCTATTTCCTATCATAATTATTTCTTTATCTGCTTTATTCTATTTAGGTGGTCCAAAGAATAGAATATTGGGCCTGAAACCAACAAGACTTGAGTTGAATTTTGGTCTCAAACATTTACTAGCTGTATGACATCTGCCTTAGTTTCTTTATGTGTGAAGTGGGGATAATAATGGTACCAATCTCCAGGGGTTGTTGTCAGGATTAAATGTGTCACATAGCAGGAGCTTAATAAATGCTTATTCCTTTCCCTTATGACCCATCTGTTAGACTGACAAAGCCTCCCTGCCATAAACTTTATTTACATCCACAAAATCTTGCATATAGCAGGTGTTTAATAAAATGTATGTTATATTTAATTGATGGAATGATCACAATGATATCCATTTTTCTGCTGGGGGGATTTCTAAATTGCCATTGATCTAGGAATTCCAACAGTTGGTCAAGTGGGGTGTGCCTTTGGAAGAGGGTAATACTAGAGTAGCAGGTTCCAGAATAGCCATGAAAACAGAAATAGCAGCATTTCCTGCCACTGTTCTTTTTCACACTCCACTTGCTGGCTGGCTATACTATATAGTCTATACACCAAAGGATCTCTCATCTCAATGTATGGGTATTCTCTCCAATGATGCAAACTGCAACCCATTCATATTGGATTATCCTGAGGTTCCTCCCTGTCCTTCTATCAATCCACTACAGGAGATCCAACCCCTGCTGGATACCTTCCTGGGATTTTCCTGACCCTTCATAGATACCAGCCTATGTTTTATTTTATGCGTTAAAGCACTTTCTTGTGAGAAGGAGTTTGCAAGCTTCGTCAGATTACTAAAGGGGCTCAACCCTCCAGAAGGTCAAGCATCCCTGGTCCTACAAGTGTAGTATGTGCTTACAGTGTTTGCTTAGGGTAACCTTGCATCTCCACTACAACAAAGAATACATGACTATGACGTCAGTCCATTAACTGGATGATTTTTCTCATGCAGAACTGGTTTGGCAGACATAGATATTCTCATATATTCAGGGGCATCTGGACTCCAGTCTTTACAACAATCCTATTAATCACCAGACAGAAGTAGGCCAGCACAGGATGGGGTACTTCCTAGCACTCTGCCTTAAAAGTCACTTTCAGTAGAGAGGTAAGAGGTCACTCAGTCCCTGTGAAGTGGCTCTCAGAGCTTATGGGAACCATTTTTATTAAAGAGCAGAGCTAGGGATGCTAATGGCGAGCCTGTAATAACAGCACTTCTTTCACAGACAGATCTCCTTTCCATCCTTGGGAGCACTCATTTGCCCACTTTTTGTCACCAAACCAACATTTCTGAAAGTTTAGATGGCTTTTCGCTGGGGGGAGTGGCAGCAGATATCCAGTTTGTTCAACCTCTTCTAAAGGTTTATGGAGCAAAGCTCTTAGTTTTTCTGCCACTGAAAGCTGCTCTTCACACCCTTACCTCCCCAGCAACTGGTGACTAAGCCTGAACAGCCCTGAAATGACTCCAGGGAACTGGGGCTCAGTTCCATCATCCCCGAGCCGGCTTCCTTTACTTCCCTTCCCAATGACCCAGGCTGGCACTAGTAGCAGCTTCCACCTGAGTTGGGGGTAGGCTTGGGCTTTCCATGACCTGTTAAGAGACGCTTTGTGCTGAAATCCAGTGTTGAAAGACCCACTACATTTCAGCTTCCCCTTGTAGCTCTCCTACTGCACAACACACAGCTTCCTTAAATTCATGTTACGAGCTTTCTGATACCATAATTTTAGATTAGTTCTTCCAAAGAATGGTAGGGAGGGTAAAGCAAAATTAGCCAGAGGCTGGCATTCTCAAAGCATCGCCAATGTAGCGGGCTTTGAAAACAGTGCCGTCCGTTTGAGTCATTGTTTGAGTCAGGGGCAGCGAGGGTGCTCTCAGGCCGCTAATCCCCTATCAGGTGATAGCTCATGAGACTCCTGTGAGTCCTCATTACTGAGGCAGAAACCCGGCACTGGGCCAGAGCTTTCAGTGACCCCAAAGTAACATGGCTAGCAGTTAACCTTACAATCAACCTCCAGAAGATTTGTAGACTGAGACACTGGATGTGAATACTGTCTTTGAGAGGAAAATAAAAAGAACTTTTCCTAATAGACTGTAAGGACTAATGAGAAAGCAAGGATTCCTCTTTCATGTGCTATAATAGATCAAGAGGCACATAATACACACATGTAATATATAGATTATACATCTAACACATTTATATATTTATCATACACATACATGCGTGTGTACTACATTTGTTATATATAACGCACCTCAAACACACACATTATATGCATATTATACACATACATGTGTATGTATTATATGTATTTGTTAAATATAACACACAACACACATTTATATGTGTATTATACACATACATGTATATGTATTAGATATATTTTATATATAACATAAAACATAATATACAACATGTAACAGATGCATATCATACATATACATGTATATGTATTCTATATAGTTGTTATATATATAAATATAACAAATACACATATTTATACATGTATTATACATATACATGTATATTTGTTATATATATTATATATATGGTATATGTATTACATATAAATGTATTATGTGCCTCTTGATCTATTATAGCACTGAAAAGGAAATCCTTTACAGTATGTTAGGAAAAGTTATTTTCACATATATGTATATATGAAAAAGTGTATGTATGTATATATGTGTGTGTGTATACACAAATCTACCATGTGAATGTCTACCTACGTGCATTCCACCTTCTCAAGTTGTTTCTATTTTACAATGTTGCTGTCATTGTACAAATCGTTCTCTTGATTCTGTTCACTTCACACAAATTTTCCCATATTTCTCTGAAACATCTCTTTTGGTCATTTCTTATGTTATAAAAATCTTCATGACCTTCATAATCTGTTCAGTCTTTCAGCAGTAGATGGGTATCTCCTTTAGCTTCCAGACATTTACCACCATAAAAAGAGTTGCCATTAAAATTTCTTTGCATATATTATTTTTTCCTAATTCATGGATCTCTTTGGATATAGGCCTTACGGTAATATCACTAGATCTAAGGATATGTACTATTTAGTAACTTTTGCGGCACAGTTCTAAATTGTTTTCCAAAACGATTGGATCAGTTTGTAGCTGCATGAATGAGTCTGCTTTCCTGTAGCTTCTCCAACATATATAATTTTCCTTTTTTGTCATCTTTGCCAATCTGATGGGTATGATTTTGAGGTCGAGCCTTGGAATTGCTTTAATGTGCATGGCTCTAATTATTAGTGGTTTTTAATGACTTTTTTTTTTCATGTGGCAGTTGACTGTTTTTTTTTTTTCTTTTTTTCCTTTGAAAATTACTCATTCATAGTCTTTGGTCATTTATTAGTTAGGGAATGGCTCTTATACTTAAAATTTTCAATCATTTCCTTATGTCCTGGAAAGGAGAATTTTATCAGAGAAACTTAATGCAAAAATTCCTCTCCTCCCAGATAACTGTTTCTCTTCTAATGTTAGCTGTATTGGTTTTCTTTATGCAAAAGAGTTTTAATTTACAATTAAAATATATATTTTATTCTTTGTTTGGTCATGTCTTTTTTTTTTTTAAGAGTACAAAATTCATTGAAAAGTTTAGAGAAATTCAGTTTATACATACTTCTTGTTAGTTCTATCTTTATGCAAGCCCTGTACCTAATATAAACACACCTAATAACAGGCTAAAGAATCATAAAAGAAATCCATGAGGATCCAACTTATAAAATGAGTTTTCTGGTTAAAGATTGAATATTTACGGAAGTTAAGGTCAAAGTTGCTTTTCTAAATTGACATTTGACTCCCTTATCAATTAGGTTTTTAAGCCTGATGTTCATTTAGTTCATTCTTTGTTTCAGATTTAAACTTCAATGGAAAAACATCAGTGTTACCTGGTCATCTGTCTATAGATATAAAAGCCAATTTTCCCCCTTGTTCCTCTAATTATGATATTTTATGATATGTTTATGAGATGCTAATTCATATATTTAGAGTTTCTCTTTGTAGTATAATGTGTTGGTCTAAAGCTAATTTCTGCCAGATTGACCTCCCAATAGTTTTGGTCATATAACTAGCCAATTCTTACACAGTAGCTGGGGTAATCCCATATTTCAAAGTCAATTCTTCTCTGTTTTATAGACCTACTTTTCGGTAGGTCTCTAAATCATTTAGTTTATACTACATATTTAAATAATTATTATGTACTACGAATCCTCTCCAATTTGTCTTAACTCTCCAATAAAACTATACATTCCTCAAGGACAGGGACCATGCTTCATATTTCTTGGTACATATTGCTAAGAGTAAGTATAGGGACACCATGATTTCTACCTACTTCTTTGACTAATGCTTCCTAAGAATATGGGTCAAATCATCTGCAAATCACTGGCATTGCTTATATTTAAAAACATTAAAAAATATGTAGCCATTACCTAGCTTGAACCTTCCTGATCTTTGAAGTCTTCACGTGGTTGCCCTCAATCAACTTCTTTCAGCCCAACAGAGATTCCCTAAAATTAAACAAACTAGTCTGCTTGCTATTCATCCTATGCCTTTGTGTGCTCTCTGTCTTTCTTCTTTTGAACCATGCTCAAAGCCATTTTCAGGAATCCTTTCCTGATTAGGAGTTGTTGCTGCTGTTCAGTAATTTTTCAGTCGTGGCTGACTCTACATAACCCCATTGTGATTTTCTTGGCAAAGATACTAGAATGGTTTGCCATTTCCTTCTCCAAAATAGGAAACTGAGGCAAACTGAGTTAAGTAACCTCTCCAAGTTTACACACCAAGTAAATGTCTGAAGCCACATTTGAACTCAGGTTCTCCTGACTCCAGACCTGGCACTCCATCTGCTGCCTCACCTAGCTGCCTGATTTAAGAGTACCCAAAAGCTTTACTCCTTTCCTCCACACTTAATACTCAGTTTGTGTTATAATAGTCTGAATGGACTGTTAGTATATACTTTGAAGCCTAATGATCTTTTTTTAATAACTTGTACACTCCATTTCCTAAGCCAGGTTGTAAGCTACTCATGCATAAGCATTGAAATCTTGTTCTTCTTGGACCAGAATAGCTCTCTGCAGCATTTATCACAGGAGTGTTCCATTCTATTGCCAATAAACAGCCAGGCAGCAAATGAATTTGAACTGAAAGCCTGCCACATATAATCAATATTTACATATAAGATTTGAGCTTATTTACATACAATATTTTACAATCACAACTTAAAAAAAAAAGGGAGGTAGGGATCACTTAGGATAATGTATTATTAATCAGCATATATGAGTCTCCATTACCTGGAGGGGAAACTAGTGAGCTGCAGGGCTCTGCAAATATAATGGTGCCTTCCCTTCTTAAAACAGTTTAAACCACCAAGACCACCTAAGTTTTATAGCTTGTGTCTGCTCCTTTCATTATCTTCTCCCTTGCTCTTGAGAATCTTAATGAAGTGAGGCTACAGGTAGGAAAGAGCAGCTGGCTTGGCAACTTCCACAGAACAAATTCTGATCCCCCCCAAGGCCCTGCAAAAGCCTCATTCACTGAAAAATCACGATTGCCTCCTCTTCTAAGGAAATATCAGTGTTTCTAATCAATGACAAAATTAATGGTGGATTCAAACACCTCTCTTCACCTGATCCTCACCTGGTAACAAAACATCTACCTCAAAGGCTAACTAGAGGCCCAATGAAAACGTTAGCACACTACATGGTTCTGTTCTAGTGGGACACTAATTCGTGGGAGGCAGACCTAAACATGCATGCCTTAGGAGCTGCAACCAAAAGGCAAATATGCCCTTGAAGTGCATTTTTGTACTCACCTTGATCATTTCTGCCACATAACTTTCTGGCCCTGTGTACTCGGTGGAATCCTTCACCTTGACCAAGACAATGAAGCACAAATAATGCCACATGTTGTGTTCCTCTTTAATGTGCTCTTCAAAAGTGACCGTCTTGTTATCGAACTTGTCTCTTTCTAATCCTAAAAGAGGAGAGAACATAGTCTCTCTTTAGCACCAAAATAAGCTCTCTTTGCCCTACAAATTCCATCTAAAATGTGGATCTACTGGGCTTTCTAATGAACCTATTGATATACTTGTGCATACATTTAAACATCATGCAGATTTGAAAAGATACCCCAGACATAAATCAGAAGTTTTGCAGATTAAAGAACTTTTGACATCATTTGGTTTAATCACTTTTTTTTTTTTTACAAAGTTTAAAGAGATTGCATGTTTTGTCCCAGATGATTAAAGAAATAATAGATCAAGGATTTAAATTCAGCTCCTCTATGTCTCCCAATCAGTGGCTTTTTCACTATCTCATTTTCATCAAAGAATTAAGTGAAAACTTCATGCTATACTAATTGTAGCAGACAAACCATTAGTAGATTTTGTGAGCAAATCTCATATTTAACCTCATTAATTCAAACATTTCTTGAGTATCTGCTAAGTAAAATTCACTGTGCTAGGAACTGAGGAGATAAAAATATCTCTAAGACTTGGCCCTTGCCTCAGAGAGCTTATAGTCTAGTAGCCATGATTATTTCTCAGAAGATTAACTTAGAATACATTTAAATATAGCATCCTGATTAAATTCCAAGTTCCTTATGAGCTTGAAGCTTCGGTATCTTTTCCCCACCCACCCCTCATGTTTAGAATGCTCTCTCTTTAGTTGCTTATTGACCTCCCTGGCTTCCTTTAAGCCCCAACTAAAATCCTTTTGTTTACTAGAAACTTTCCCCATCCCTTAATAATTATAGGGTTTTCCCTCTGTTAATTATTTCCTACTTATTTTGCATATAGCTTGTTTTGTATATATTTATTTACATGTTTCCTCCCCCCCCCCAATTAGGTTATAAATTCCTTGAGGGGTTATTTTTTATCTCTTTTTGTATCCTCAGTACAAATACTGAAGATATGATGGTAGGAGGGAATGACCCATACTTTTCTTGAAAACCTCTTTTGTGAAATGATAATTGTTTTGCTGTTACATTAAAAAAAAATTAGGAGCAGCTAGATGGTGCAGTGGATAGAGCACCAGCCTTGAAGTCAGGACTACCTGAGTTCAAATCTGGTCCCAGACACTTAACACTTCCTAGCTGTGTGACCCTGGGCAAGTCACTTAACCCCAATTGCTTCAGCAACACACACACACACACACACACACACACACACGCACACGGTTTAGATACTTTCTTCAAAAAAATTTTTAGAGGTTAAACCTACATGCATGTTTTGTTCCCTCTGAATCTGTTTAGAGTAGGAATATCAAAAGAGAAGACCCAAGCTAAGGGAACAACCACAAAATTGGGGCTCATGATTCAGGGCAGAACCCTCAGTCTTTGCTCCTTAGCACTGATCTGCTGTAAAAAATGTCATAGAGATGAAAACCCTGCTCAAGATGACTTAGGAAAGGCGCTGGGTTTCACCCAAGAATACTCTTTGCTCAAAGGACAGATGATGTAGAATAAGAATATAATCAGAACATTTCATGCCTAAGAAATCCATGGCCCATCATTAGGCATATTTTTAAAGCTCAGATTTCCCCAACACTCATCCATCCCAATGGGATGTGACTCCAGGCTGAACTAGGCCTTCCCTCCCTTGGTAATTTGAGGGGAGCAGCAAGACCTACCACAAATAAAGCAGGTGGTCTTCAAGATCTCTTCTTTCTTCTGCTTTTCACTCCTCAGGTCGGCAAAGGTATCGATGATGACCCCAAAAATCAGGTTAAGGACAATAATGATCACCATGAAGAAGAACAAGAGGTCATAAATCACTCGAGCAGCAAAGAGAGGCTCCTGGAGAAAAAAGAAGGGTCATAATTAATTCCAACCATTAGGCTTTATCGTTTTAGTTTTGACAGTTCTGTGGCAAAACAGCATTAGGAAACCTTTAAGCAAGCTTAAGCTAGACATATCTACCAGCATCTCTCAGTGCAAACTAAAACTTCTGGTGCCCATTAGTAGTTTTCCCTGCAGATACTGAAATAAGTGAAAACTATTACTTTCTACAAAGTTGATGAGCCCAGTTTGGGTTTTACAACTGTTTATTTTTTTACATATTCCTATTACAAATCATTAGTTCTTCTATTCCACCTGACATGAATAAACAAACTTTTGGGAGCCAAGATCTTTGGGAAAAGGAACTCAGGCCTCTGAACCTGATGATTGGTATAAATGTTGCAACTCTTTATGTGTAGACATAATAAAAGCTGTCCCTTTATAGATTGCAAATTTCCATACATGACACGACCATGGATATACCAGAACAGTATGGAGAAAGTATGAGTGCACATTCGACCACTGATCCCCATTTATTTTGCTTCCTCCTATTTTCTTCAGTATACATTTAATCTGATTTACTGTGCACTATCACCCACCCACGTCTCTCTTCCTTCCCCTTCCATATTAATTTACCTCTTTGGATGGCTTCCTGAGCACATCTCCTACTCCGCCCCCACTTCTCAGTCCATGACTCAGCACAGTAACAATACACATCAGTAATGTCTCACACGTATGTTCCTTATCTTCTTCAATTTGTTCTGCAGGAGTCAGCTCTGCTATAACATAGCAAGTAATAACAGGTTTAAAGTGTGAGAAAATATATACCATGATTTTGATTATTATATTTCTTGAATGCCATTTCACTAGCTGACAAGCCTGAAAGGAAAATAAATTCAGAAACCAAGGGTAAAAGATCCAAATGTTTCCATTCACAATATGTAACCATCAAGAGCAGCATTTCATATTTTTAAAGACTGTAGCATTAACCACGAGTAACTTCCTCTGCTCTGTTCCAATGGTATCCTTTCTTTGATGACATCTAAAAATATTTCTGAAATCTATAGGATTCTGGTTCCAGTCCCAATACTGACTCACTGTTCAATCTTAGGCAAGCTGCTTAATGCCTCTAAGCTCAGTGTTCTCATCTGTCCAATGAGGATACCACTACTTACCTACCTCATAAGACTACTGTGAACTTGAAATGGGATATACTGTATTCTATAAGCTGTAAAGGTATCTGTAAATATAACGTGGGCCTTCTTATTCATGGTCCTCTCTCCAGGCTAAAATATATTAAGAGGTCATTTGCATTCTTATTAGTATTATATTAATAGATCATCTGACACTTTCACATGCAATATTCCTGGCCTTTGTTCAGTTCTCTCCTTTAAAACCAAAACCAAAACCAACAAAACAAAACAAAACAAAAAACCTCCCTAACATTTGTGACATTTGCTAGCAGTTTCATTTTTAAGCAGAGAATCTGCTCCAACATGAACTTATCTGGGTCTCAATTTCCTTACATGTAAAATGGAGGAGGGGTGGCTAACAACTCATAATGGTCCCTTCTAGCTCACCCATTCTAGGGGCCTATAAATCTTACACAGTCTTAAATGTGGTATTATTAAATGTGGCCTATTAAAAAAAATCAGATTTAAGGAGGGGTTTAAAGGCTATCAAGTTCAAAGTGCCTACCTTCTGTGGGTACAGGAGAAGAACAGTTTTCTCCAGCCCCCAATCTACACACATCAGAATACAGGAACTCTCCTGCCAAACTTTCACTGGTGTCTGTAAAGACAAAGTTGGTGGTGAACAAACTGAACATATCTTGACAAAATGTTTAAAGTCATTAATTCATATCCCATTAAATAATTCTCTACAAAGATAAGTCATGTAACTGAACTATAATTAAAAGGAGTTGTATATGCTCATTTGGAAAATACCATTTCTAGATGAAATACATAAGCAGAGGATATGAATTTATGGATAGATCATGAAAAATATCATACTCACTAGCCTGCTTCTTCTATTTTAAAGAACCTCTCATATGGATACTACCAAACATGCACTGATTAAAGCAACAAGTATCAAAATTCTGGACCTAGCATTAATTGATATTATAAGTTATCTTAGTTCCAGAATGACTGACTTCTAATGTTCATATTGGTCAAGAGGTGAAATCAAGTTAGTTTCAACTGGTATGATGAGAGCATGTGCCCACAGATGAATAATCTTTTAAGATTTTAAAGTTTAAAGAGAGGAAACCAAAACTGTAGACAAAAATTGGTCAACACATTGTATGTATTTCTTGGGTAGGAAGTTACTGTGAAATCTTCAAAAAAAACCCCCCAAAACTGGGTCACCAAACATTGTGGTACATGTGGGCAAAGAATTTGACCATCACTCAAATCTATGAGTTTTGGGAACCTGCTAAATTAAAGTTCAAAATCATGATCAACTCTTGAAAAGTAGACACAACACAATTGTTTGAAACATGTGAGTTCAGCACTGCTGAAGGATTTAATTTTAAATCCCATTTTCTAGGTGTTCAGAAGATATATGTCATTAAATTTGTTGGAAAAAATTTTATATAATAACATTATTTGTACTTTTGTTCCTCTTTCCCCTCTTTCTTTACTGCACCTTCCCTCAAGCTAGATAAAAGGACTGAAACATTTAAAACAGACCTGGAAGTGAGGTTTCATTGGGCAATCTATCTACTTCTAGGATAAAGTCATCCTTGAAGAACAGATAGCCCACAATGGAGAACAGGTAAACCAGGATGAGGGCAAGAACAGCAGTCAGGATGATGGATCGTCCATTGCGAGTAACACTTTTAATGACATTAAGCAGAGTCTCTTCTCTGTAGACTAAGTCAAAAAGCTAAAAGAACAAACAAACAAAATCCAAGAAAAAAGAAATGTATATCTCAGTTTGTATCAATAATTCTGTAAGGATTTATATAGTATCAATGCAATGAGGTTTTTTTTCCCCCAATCCCCCTCTCCCCAGCTGCTAGTGCCTTCCCTTTTGAGGCTATTTTTTAATCTACTTTTTATATATTGCCTAGTCATTTACATGTTTTCACACCATTTGAATATGGATTTCTTGAGAAGAGAGATTGTTTTTGTATTCTTTTTATTAGTATCTGGCCCACAGTAATTAATTAATAAATGTTTGTTGACTGCTGACTGACTGATAATATTAGGTTAGCAGTATCTTAGCACTTTAAGGTTTGCAAAGTATTTATATATATTATCTCATTCTACCCTCACAACACCCCTAGTGGTGGAAAAATCCATCTGACATTCACTGTTTCTTACCAGAACTAGATCCAACCTTTCTCACTTTAAATGGAGCTGGCTCCTGGGAAAATAAACAATTAATTCAAATGAACATTTATTATGTGCCTGCTACCTGTCTAACACTCTTAAATGCTGGGTTAAAAACACAAAATCTAAATAGTCCCTGCCCTTGTAGGGGCATTTAGGGAAGAGAAGGGGACATCATATACATTATAATAAAATATTGCAAAGGAGGAAAGGCACTTGGAACTGGGCCTCTTGAAGAAGGCATTTAAATTAAGCCTCAAATGAAACTGAAGAACACAAGAAATAAAGATGAGGAAGGAGTACACTTCAGGCCTAGAGAGCAACTGGGGTAAAAACATGGAAAAGGGACATGTCATATACTGAGGAGAGTTCACATAAACTGGTGCAGAGCCTCTTTTCATTAAGGTATCTACTGCAATTTGGGATGGGAACAAGGGGTAAGGTGTGAACTCGGGCAAGTCATGTTGTTTTTTTGGGTCTTGATATAGAATAAATCACTTGGACTTGACTAAAGAGATCTCTTTCAGCTGTAATAATCTAACTGGACATTGACAGCACATGGCCCATTGGGACACCATTGGATTGTGTAACTAGCTTTAGGAGGGCCCATATTTTGACTTAGTTTGTGAGTCTCTTTTTCTACACACTTCTATTTGCTGTGAGACCCTGTAAATGGTATACTGGACAGAAATAACCCAAGTATTAGGGAACTAAAGCTCTGGTCTCAACTCTACATTAAAAAGTTGAACAATCTTGAAAAAATCACTTAATGTAGCTGAACGTCTGCTTCTTCATCCATAAAATCGGGGGGGGGGGGGGAGGCGGGGAGCTGATATAGATAAACTTAAATGTCTTTTATTCACTTCTATTGTTTTTGTCTTTCATTTTCGGGCCCATCACACAGATCCAATTGACTTGTCCACCTCCTTAACTTCAAGAAGTGTTCTGAGACTGACTATGAGTAAGATACAAGGCTTAGGCTAAAAATATGAAAAATACCAGGCAAGTTAAATATCATCCCATTTTATATTCAAAAAATTCTATGATCTCATTGATTTGGGAGCTTCCTTCAGGGAGAAAGACCATTGATCTTGTGGAACTCTCCTATGTTTTCCTAAAAAGCTTAGCACATAAGAACTGCTCAGGACTCTGGACTTCTTCCCAATGCCATGATGGTACCAGGGAAAAAGGTACTAGGCTGTACAAACAGCCTAGTAATTCCCTCCCTCCCCATGAAACCTACCTCTCTTTCTATCATATAATTCTTCAATGACATTCTTTATTTTTGTTCTTCTTTGGAATGGCATGTTGGTTATAAGCTGTAGCCTGTTCATACCCACCATACACCCTTCCATCCCTCCCTATAAGATACAGATCTTTAATTCTTCAGTGACAGTGTTCCAGATCTCTCTGCCCCACAATCCTATTGCCAAACAGCAAAAAAATGAAGAGATGGGCTTTTGCTCTTCTGAGAATCTTGGAGTCCATAAAAATACTCTGTAATTTTCCAAATTAACCTTCTCTCTTCCTCCTTTCAAACTCTAAATCTAGATCATTGTCTGTATTGTGTTCTATTGGACATTAATTCCTTTCTGAAGAAATCATATAATTTTTACATTTGGGTGCGCCTCATTACTTTGTCCTAAACCTCATTTTCCAATAGTTTCTCTTTATTCTTACTTTTTCCCACTTTTTCTGTTACTTTTGAAGGCTCTTATCAAGTGCTTCCTTGAATTTCTTCACCACTTCATCCTTAGCAAATGATGTTGGGGCATAAACAACGCTAATTTTCATAGTGATCTTTTTGTAAATACTTAATTACTGCAAATGTCACATGAAATAACACGTGTAGTTTGGGGCATATGAGGAAACCCAAATCAAACCATTTCTCCTGCAACTTCCTTTTTTTTTTTTCTTTCTGGTTTTGTTTATAATAAGAAAATTATAATATATAATATAATATATAAAAATAAAATGTAATATAATCAATGTTACCCTACTAAGGTTCCATTCCCCTGTGACAGAGATAAGAATTTCACCTATAAAATATTACCAGGCAAACTAAATCTATTGGCACTTTTACAACTGTGTATCTTTTGCTGCCTTTCCCATCTCTCCGGCACCTTCCCTGCAGATGCAGTAAGAGGACTTCGTAGGACTGAAAGCCATTTCACATTATTCTGTATTCTATTGGTGACCCTGGCCAAAAGCATTTCAACACTAGGCTCCCTACCTCATAGGGAGGTCAGTGCCTTTCAGCGATCAGCAAGGCCGATAGTTAGAAAATAGGCCTCCTTTGTCCCTTGAGTCATATTTGAAGCCTTCCCAGTGTGGCTGATCCTGCCAGAGATTGTGCTTCATGATCATAGCTCCTGAAATCCCAGGGACAACTCCATATTATATTGAGTTGTCTCATTAGGAATTTCTTGGAGTAGTCCATCTAAGTCAGCTGGGGGTAGATGAGACAGAGTGGGAGTCAGGAAATCTAGCTAAAACATACTAGCTGTATGTTTTAACCTTTGTTTGACTCAGTTTCTTCAACTAAAACAATAATAGCAAGTCCATAGGAGTTTTTCCAATAGGAATTTTACATAAATTGGGAAGATCAGTGAGAGGACAGCTCTAAAAAGCACTTAGCACAGTACCTGAATGTAGTAGGACTACATAAATGCTTATTCTCTTCTTTTCCCATAAAATGTGAAACTTAGCACTGGTCAAATTGATTAAATATATTTTTTTCCAGTAAGATAGAATACACAGGAAAAAAGTAACATCACTTTTTTATATTTAACCTACCAAACTCTTATTTTTATTTCAGGACCAGGGGGTCTTGGAAATTGTATCTTTAAATGTTTTGATAACAGTATTTCAATCTAATTGGTTTTTTTATAATTTGATATATTTTACTTTATTATTATAGTAATAGATAGTATTTATATGGCTCCTTAAGGTTTGCAAAATGCCAAATATATGGTAACTCTTTTGATTACTGCAACAACAGAGGGTGAGGGGGGAGAAAGTAGAGATAAGGAAATTAAGTCTGAGTGAAGTAAAGTAATTTGTTCAGAATCCTACAGCTAGGATGCATCAGAAGCAGAATTTGAGATTTTCCCAACTCCACCCTTTTTATCCACTAAACCATAAATTGCATGCACTTAAAAGCATTATTCTAAGGAGGTCCACAAACCTCACCAGACTGCCCTAGGGCTACAACATGAAGAGTTCAAGCACCTCCTTTTTACTATATCAAACTAGCTTTCCTTATGGCCATAATTTCAAAAGCATTTTTACATTTTCCACTAAGTTTCTACTATAAGTGGCTTAGCAATGAATTATTCAATGGCTTTGTACTTTTAAAGCTTGAAAAGGGAGTGTGTGACAGGGTCACTTCTTAACTGTGTTGTGTGATCCTGCCTAAGTCACCAAAACTCTTTCAGCCTCTGTTTCCTCATCTATAAAATGGGAATAATGATTGTATCTGTCTTCCAGGATTCTTGTCAGGTTCAAGGGAGATAAAATATGTGCAACATTTTGGAAACTTTATAGCATGATATAAAAGCTAACCACTACTGTTATGTGATTTGGATTTTTGTTAATAACTTTGTTACTAGTCTGGAGCCATATTTTCTAATGACTGGTTAGGGCCAACCCAAATTCTTACATACATGCTACTTTGTGTATCTTAAGACTGACTGCAGTGTCTTGCTTGTCTCTCAAACACATAAATGATGCCCTGGATCTCCTGGAGACCACAGAGCCGGCAACTTTTCGGGACAGTGCAAGAAGGCTATAAGCAAGCTTGGGAAAGAACCAATCTTGGGTAAAGTTTACAGAAGCTGTGAGTATACTTATCTTCTTTGATGTTAGGTGATAGATTAGAGAATTTTAAAAGTGAGCTGCATTATGAGTTACACAAGGTTCACTGAAGTAATAAGCCTTTCACAACTGCCAGTGAAAGGGAGCTAATAAGGAAGAACATGAAGGCATTGGGAAGGTAAGGTACTACACTAGCTAGGGCCAAGGCTAAGATCATATGTATGCTAGAACCTCCCTTTTCCAGAAAAGACTCTTTTTACAGTGTTTTAATCTTGTCTTTATACCCCCCCCCCCTCCACAGGAGGATGAAAAGGACATGGTAAGACCTTGTGAAGTTGTATGACATAACCATGATCTAAAGCACTGGTCCAAATACAAACTGGTCCATTGGATTCCTAGCTGTCAATTTCTAATCACAAAAGAAAAGACATTTCCCAAATCTAGCTTCTTGCCAGCCCAAATGATACCTGAGTGCAGAAACATATTTGGTGCCATAACTCAATATTTCCTGGGTGACACTGGCCCCTTTGCCTCATATCCCACAATCGGGTCAAATGTCTGACCATGTTAGTTCGAAAACTCTTGTCTACCTACAACTTATCATAAGAGGAAAAAACAAAAGCTAATCCTGGAAATGTTATCTCTGAAGTACATACCATGCAAAGAACTTGATGTATCTCAAAACTTGTCAAGGAGGGATTCTGAGGTGGGGTAGGAAGAGACTGGATTTTTAAACAGTTTTCAGCCCTTTGCTAAACTAACTTGCTAGGCTAACCCTTTAGATCTTAAGGAATTTGCATTTTTACATGCTAAAGATAGATAAACAAAACTCTATACTTTCTCTAATTTAAAAAAAATTTTCTAATTTACAAAAGAAGGGATTCAATCTTTCTGCCAAAGGTCTGTACTCCTATTCAAATATAAAAGGAGTGAACAGTTAATTGATTCTGTAATCAAAAACTAAGCTGTAAGGAAAGGGGCCTGAACAAACTCGTTTCCTTCTAGAATCTACCAAGACATTAATTGCCTGCATTGGATCAGAATTAAGTGACCTATTTTGAAAGATCTTCTGTCCCAATAGCTATACCAAGTAGAATGCCCAAACCTTTTGATTCAGAAATAGTTCTTAGTTACAAGTCTGAACTGAGTACTTAACCCTCAAATTTACCCCAGACAGCCTTGAATCCTGCCAATCAGATATACCTTTCCAGGCAAGTCATGGCCAAAATAGAAAGAGGAGGACTCTAGGGAGAGAATAGGGACTTTTCTTTCTAGTTTTTTTAAGATTTTTTTTTTTTTTTAATAACTGAGAAGCAGAAAATTTAACTTGCAGCAAGTCATACAGGAGGTTATAATTAAGCATCCTTGAACCTTTTAAATCAGGCCTACTTTCTATGTACTTCTCTTCCCATTCCCCACACACGGATGAGTGCTGTCTAATATTATATATAAAAAAATTTCCTTTATTATCATAATTAAAGATATTTTATCAGATGGAGAAATTCAGAGGCAACATCATCAAAAGAAACACAATGCAATGTGGTGGTTGGAATCTTAGGGTTTTAGGCCAGTCACTTAATCACTTTAAGCCTCAGTTTCTTTATTTATAAAATCAAAGTAAAACCACCTGCCCAGCTTCCTTTTCACTGGCCACTCCTTTTCCCCCCTACCCAAGGCTGGTTCACATCCCTCCTTCTGCCTTCTAGTTTCTTTCAAGGCTCACTTCAAACAAATCTCACCTTGAGTAGGAAATAGTCCTTCAGGCCTCTTCCAGTCCTGCTTCCCCTCTGACACTGCCTTTCTATTACTTGTGTGTACATATTGAGGTTGTGGACTTATTAGCATGGGTTTCCTCCCTCAGAATGTGACATTTGTTCCTGCCTTTCTCTGTATCCCCCATGCTCAGCCCAATGCCTGGTACTTTATTGGTGCTTAATAAATGTTTGTTCCCTCACTATTTCACTAGGTGGTTGGCAGGAGCAAAGGAGATAGCCTAAGTGAAAGCCTTTTCAAAATGATAAAGTATGAATGTCATGTATCATCAGCTCCTGGTCCAGAATCTAACCACGACAAATGATCAAGAAGCATTTTAGAACTGAACAACTGAACCCAAGAATTGGTTACCTACCAACAGACTGTAGAAGAATTCATGAACGAAGAGTCCCATGGCACAGATGAGAAGATATAAGAGGTGATAAAGGAATTCTACATCCAGGATCATCGCCCGGTATCCTCTTGTGAAGGTCCCACAGTTACCAACAAAGCTCATCAGGAAGATGATTTTATTACAGACCTAAGCACAGTGACAGGAAAGGTTAAACATAGCAGAGCACTCTCAAATTAGAGAGAGATGTAAAAGCTCAGGGGATGTGCCTCTTCCTCCCCATCTCCCCTTCTTCCTCCCTATCCGCACCACTCCCTTCCCTACCATTCTAATGCCTACTGCTTAAAGCATGGACCCAAAAATGGAATGTTGGACTACTACATGCTCTAATAATAAAACAAGGGATATTCTAAAGGGAGGTTTTGGTGATCTAGTCAACTAATTACTTTGCTTTTCAGGTATATTATAGATTTTATATGAAATAGAATGTTTCTTACTCAGACGATGCTGCTGTTTATGTCCCAAAACACTCACACATGCACACACATACAGCACAATAATTTTCAAAATGAATCATTTCTAAAATCTTCATTTGAGTATGCCAAAAAATTATCTTAAGTCAGTTACCTTACGTTAATCACCACTACAAAATAAATGTTAAGTTTGTATTACATCCTAAGCCTTGGAGGGGGGGAGGATTTAAGTGAGAATCTCAAGTTATGTCCTCTGTAATTGCAGTTGGTCATTGTGTCACTCAGAGTTTCTAAATTTTCAAAATTGTTTATCTTTACAATATGTTATATAAATTGTTCTTTTGGTTCTGCCTACTTCATTCTACATCAGTTCATATTAAGTCTCCCAGGATTTCTCTGGAATTATCCCTTTCCTAATTTCTTATAGCATAATAGTATTTTATGTCATTCATGTACCATGACTTGTTCATTTGTTTCTCAGTTGATAGGTCCCCCTCCTCATCTCCTGACTCTAATACTTTGTCACTATAAAAAAAGCTACCATTGACATTTTCATAAGGAGTATTTTACTATTTGATATGTAGACCTAGTAGAGGTATTGCTAAATCAAAAGGCATATACAGTTCAATAGCTTTTGAGGAATAGTTCCAGAATGGAGGGCCAATTCACAAATCTACCAATATTTCACTGATGTACTTGTTTTCCCACAGTACCTCTCATCAATCCCCACCCCCAACTGTTTTTTAGCTTTTCCAATTTGGTGAGTATGAGTTGTTTTAAATTTTTTTCCTAATTTACTATTGATTTAGAGCATTTTAAGAACTGTTGAGAACTTGCATTTCTTCTTCTAAACCGATTTATATCTTTTGACACGAATTTATCAAAAGGAGAATAACTTTTTTTCTTATAAATCTGAATCAGCTCTCTATTAATCTAAGAATGCAACCTTCATCAAAGAAATTGGCTATAATTTCTCATTTGCCTATTTCTTTTCTAATTTTACTTGCACTGGTTTTGTTTGTGCAAATACTTTTTAATTTAAAAATTATCCATTTTACCATCTGTGATTTTTTCTAATTCAGTAAGTTCTGTTTCCATAGATCTGACAAGTTATTTCTCCTTTATTTCTCTAATTTGTTTATGATTTCTTCATTTATGTCCAAGCCACATTACCTAATTGAAGCTTATAGAGGTCTATAACTAGTTTCTGCCAGATTGATTTCCAGTTTTTTTGTTTTGTTTTGTTTTGTTTTTTTGTCAAAAAGTAAGTTCTTGTTCTAATATCTTGGATCTTGGGTTTAGCAAACACTAGGCTGCTGTGCTTGACCTTTGCTTCTGTATATTATATACCTAATCTCCTTCACTGAACAATCTCTCAGTTTTTTACCCCATAGTGTTTTGATGTTCACTGCTCTGTAGTGATATTTGGATTCTTGATCTTTTGTTCATTTAGATGAATTCTGTTCATTATTTCTTCTAGTTCTATGAAATACTGCTTTTGTAGTTTGATAGGAATAGAACTGTATAATTAATTTAGGTAGTATTGCATATCTATACGTGAGCAATTAATATTTCTCCATTCAGATCTGGCATTACTTATGTAAAAAGTTTTTTTTTTGTAATTGTGTTCATAAAGTTCCTGTGTGTATCTTGGTAGGTAGACTCCCAAATATTTTATACTTTTTGTTTTTATCTTAAGCGAAATTTTAAAAAATCTTTCTGATGGATTTGTTGGAAATAGGTAAAAGTGATGATTTTTTGAGCTTTGACTTTTAAACTGCAACTCTGCTCAAATTAACAGTTTCAGTTAGCTTTTTAGCTGACTAAAAAGTAAGAAGCATGCAATCTAAGGATGGGTTGAGAAACTTTATTTGGAAGAGAAAAGTCAGAAGTTTCCTTGGGGTCACATGCATATAAATTTGCCCATCCATCCCTTTTAGAAAAAATTCTGCTTTTGCTTAGAAATTCAGCTCTAGCAAAAGTAGATTGATAAGAAACTGGTATCCCTGAATCCTAGGGAGTGATCTTTAAATGACTTGATTGAATCTTCTTTTGCTGTTATTGTCATCTTAGCTCTGGATGTTGCCTGTCAGTTCACCTGGTTGGAAAGAGTAACTGAGCTTCTCGGGAATCAGATAAGCAGCATCTAGCTCTTCTAAACCCTCTAGGCTTGTTCAGAATATGAAAAATTTAATATCTTAATGGGGACTTTCCAATACACTACCTGATGGCATAGCAAAATTTTCACATGGTGGAAAAAAGTTCATTCTAACTTGTCTGTGAGGATAACAATGGAACAACATGAGTTCAATACAACCCAAGAATTTAATTTGTTGCTGTTCAGTCATTTTTAAAATCTTTGTCTGATTCTTTGTGACCCCATTAAGGATTTTTTTAAGGGGAAAGGGGAGATAAAGTCACACAGCTAGAAAATCACACAACTAGAAATCGTCTAAGACCATATTTGAACTCAAGAAGATGATATCCTTGAGTTCAGAACTTGCATTCTATCCACTGAGCTGGCTAGCTGCCCTTGAACATAATTTAGTCAAATGAACTATGCCAGGAATACAAACCAATTTCTATTCTCAAGAAACTTAAATTCTTTTGTGTCATACATCCCTTCCCTAGCTGAAATGACAGTATTTTTAGAGATTTATAAATCTCTCCATATTTTATGAACAACAAAATTCCATTCTTTAGATCCTCTGTCACTATCATATTTCAATGTCAGATTTCTTGAATGGATATTCTCTATCCACAATCTTCACAATTGTATTTCTATTAGTTGTTCAACCTTGTAATTGTGGCTTCTGCCTTTTCTACTCAATTCAAGCTGCTTTTTCAAAAATCACCAAAGGCCTTTAATCAACCTTCCTTTTTCTTAATCTAATCCTACTTTTGGCAATACTTAACTTTTCCTTGAAATTATTTACTCCTTCCTGGGGCTTCTATGATATTAAACTAATTTCCCTCCTAGCTCTGATTCCACCTTCTTTGTTTCCAGGAAGCTTCCTTTCCTTCTTCTATTCTCTAAATAAGGGCATTCCCTAAGGTTTAGTCTTCAGCTTTTTGTTCTACCTTCCTGGCCCTCTTCCATTAACTCCTTCTTTAGGGATGGATGAAATTCCAATGTCTAATGTCACCTCCCTCAAACACTCCAGTGTGAGGATCCTTCTAATAGCTTGGGGACCATCTTGTTTGGGTGTTCTGTTTCATTTCAAACTCAGTATGGATGAAGCTTGGTTTCTGCCGTTCCCAAAGCATCCTTCTCTGGTCTGTCTGTCCTCCCTCCCTCCCTCCCTTCTTTTTTCTCTCCCTTCCTCCCTCTTTCCTCCCTCCCTCCCTCCCTTCATTCCTTCCTTCCATGTTTCCTTCTTTTATCATTTTCCTAATCATTCAAGGTCTGAAATCTGAGTCATCATTTAAAAATCCAGTGAGAAGAGTAATATGTTACTTTCTTGATAACAGTTGGCTGTATCCCATGAATGCAGGATCACAGATTCAGAAACAGCAGAGAGGCTTTATTTTTACAGATGATGAAACAATTCTTGAGCAATAATTGGACTTGAGCAAAGTCATACAACTGGCAAGTATCAAAGACAGTATTTGAACCCAAATCTGCCAGTTTCTGAGTCTTGTCCCCTACCCATGGCATCACCCTTATTGACGATCTATGATTCTAACTCTCCTTTTCTCAATATTCATCAGTCAGATATGTTTTTTCCAATCCATTTTCAGTGTGATCACTTGAGTTTTTAGCACCTCATGTCAGGATCACTCTAACAAATGGCCTTCATTAATGTTAATATTTGTAAAGAACTTAGCCCAGTAGACACTTAATAAATGCCTGTTCCTACTATCCCTCTCTTCCTTCTTCCAGTCTCTCTGATACTTCCAAGAATACCACCATCAAAGTAATCTTCATCAAATTACTCTCTCTATATATCATCCCTTCTGCTAAAAAAAAAAACAAAAACAAAAACAAAAACAAACAAACAAAAAAAAAAACAAAAAACATCAAAGGCTCCCTACTATCTATAGAAAAAAAAATCTCCTGCATTTTGGCCAAAAGCCTTAGCTCTTACCACCTTTCTGTAATCCTTTATTTTAGCCAAAGTGACATATTTATCATTCCCATGACATGCTTTGCAATTTCTTCCACCTCCCTGATTTTTCCCCCATCTTATTCTACCTGAGTAGAATGTCTACCCCTTTTTTCCTCCTGTGTACAAAACTCAATTCACCTTTTCTAGAAAACCTTTCTGACCACATACCATCTTACCATTTACTCTGCTACTCTAAGCTCCAGACCACTGGATCTCTAGAGATTCTACCTTGGGGAGCTGTCCCAGTTTTGAAACTTCTATCCTTGGATTACACTGTCCTGACTAGGGAGTGAACGAGCACAAATTCTAGTTCTACTTCCAGCTTCACATCCCTACCATCTACCCCCAGTATTCCTCTTAAAGTTCACCCAGCCCAATTTCATTTCTTTCTTGCTTGTGTGAGAACTAATAACTATAGGTACAAAATTCATATAAAGGAAAGCTATCAAAAAATGTCATGTAAAATCCATGAAGAACAGTCATTACTAACTAGCAGGGGCTCAGGGAAAACTTCTTGGAAGGAAGGGTGTTTGAGGGCAGCTTTAAAGGATGATTGAAGTTCAAAAGGCAGAGAGACAAGATCCCCAGGTCTCAGGAACAAAAGCAAGGAGATAGAAAAAATGGTGTTGGCCAGTAGTCCAGTCTGGCCACAAAGCAGAGGTCAGGAAGGACAAAAGCTAAGATTGAACAGGTAGGGTGGTAATGCTGAAGGCCTTGAATGCCAATTTAAAGATTTTGAATTCTATCCAGTAAGCTACAGGAAGACACTGAAGGGGTTTTTAGTGGAGAGGGAGCCATGAATAGATCTGAACATAAATAAGGAAGGTAAGTCTGGCAGCTGTATGAAGAAGGGGAGAGAGAGCAGCAGTGGAAAATTCTGTTAAGAGTTTATTAGAATTGTCCAGCCAAGTGATAATGATAGTCTGTATTAATGGGGGTGGCAAGGAAAATAGAGAGGAGGGAAGGGATGTGAGAAATCATCATGGGCTAATTGTACTGGGAAAGTCACTCCATCAGCCATACCATCGATCCCATCAGAAAGGCACCAGATTCTCCACTACAGCAACACCTCATCTACTGTTTTCTGTTTTGGGGATTCAGACAGAAAAAGTCCTAGGGGACAGAAAGGCAGTTCTACTGCAAGGTGAAGTGCTGGGAAACAAATGAAATCATTCCGTACTCACATTGAAAGCACCCAGAAGGAACAACGTGGGCTGCAAGCCAACTGAGAAGATCAGGCGGAGAATGGTGGAAGCAATGAGAGCTCGGATACCATGGGGCTTAGGGAGAGCGATGACTATGGCCAAGGAGATCAGCATGGCTGTCCACAGCAGTCCTGACAAGTGGGGCTCAAGGGTACCTGGAAAAACAAAGGAGGGGCTAAGCCTTTTTTCCAATCAATGTTTCTGACTCGTGCTGGTGACAGACAAATTCTGGGAGCTCCGTTTTCCTTAATTACATCTCCCCACACACGTGTAGCTGAAATATCTTATTTCCACTTCATACGCTGAGCAGGTAGAGCTGAAGGCTAAATTTCAAAGTGAACCTTTAATTTAATTAAAATATTTAAATGGAGAAAAACAAAGTGAAAAGGAGCAGTACATTCCCTTATTGCCCAGATCAGATCCCAAAGCGAAGGAGGTCAACAACAGCAGCATCTTCAGATCTATGCTCTGGTTATGCTACTTTTTTCATCAAAGATCTTAGCTAGCTTTTGTCATGTCTGGCTACTTCAAATCCTATTCCGAGTGTCCCATGAGATGGTCTGCTTATATAATACGAATTGCCATAACTAAAAATATTCCTTGCTTAGCCTCCCCTCACAACAATGAGCTTTAAGGGTTGTTGTATTTTGAGATACCTTCCAACATAAACAAGCAGAATCACAAAGGATGCTTATACATAAAAAAGAGATCTACATCTTCCAAACTGTGATTTTTGTGGCAGTGTAACCCACGAGACACAGAGGGGAATACTGGATAGCCTCGGCTGCAGCTCCTCCCTGGCACCAAGCATCCCCATTCACTGAACACGTGACCACAAAGGGCCAGGATGCCCTTTTAAACTATTTGTTCTCCTCCCCACATCTCCCACAGGTCTTTCTTTCAAGGCCCAGAAAAAAAAAAAACAAAACAAAAAAACTAACAACAATTTGGTTGGAGCTGAGACATAAGGAAGCACTCCCAACCAGTGGAGAGATGTGTGTTTTGAGAATTGCAACAAGACCCAGGATGAATACCCCTTGATGGCTGAGGTCACAGAAACTTCCTGATGCACACCAGAGCCCAAAGAAACAAGTGAAGGTAGAAAGATTGTACCCCAGAAAAGGAGATTTCCAGCTACTTAACATGCACAGGAAGAAAGAATTTAGTGGGTTGTCTTCCGGTCAGCTTTTTAATGATGTTTTAACCTGCTGCCTTTCTACTTGGGGAGGGGGAACCCTGCAAAAAATAGGACTACACTTTCTTTAATCATCACAGCAGGCCCATGAGTTCAGCTGAAAATCAAAAGAAATCTGCAGTCGCCTAAGGTTCATGCTTTTGAAAGATCACGCTGTAGGTTACTCATCAGCATTCAAATAAACGGAAAGAAATGCCACTTTAGAAGGAAGCTTTTAAGGCCAACTCAGCGGTGGAGCTGGGGCTTGTTCCACGGCCCAACGGGGGTGGGAAAGCAAAGGACATCAGGGCAGGTAACAAGGTCACTTTGCACGCTCTGGACAGAGCAGGACTTTTGAGAACCTGCATGTAGTGAGCTCGGAGCCTAAAGGAATGTCCTGGAGGCCACAGATGAAACTTCATTTTAGACAGTTCTCATTTAGCCTGAGTCTGGGGGAGAGTTAGCCACCATGTGGCTCTGAAGAAACACATGTGAGAGAATGCCTTAAGACTCAGAAGAGAGGCGACGAATGGCTGGTGCTGTTTTTAAACAATCCGTTTTACATAACCCCTGCCGAATCTCGCTACTGCACACCTTTAGTGCGTTATTGCTCCCTGATGTCAGACCATCATGTGTTCCCTCAAAGACAGCCTAATCATTTCTTTTGGTTGAGTCAAAAGAAAACACTCCAAATGTCAGACTTTTAGAAACAACAGAGCTGTTATTTAAAATCTTTTTCTCCTGAAAAATCAAAATATTAAATACACAAATATATATATATAAGAGAGAGAGAGAGAGACAGACAGACAGACAGACAGACAGACAGACAGACACTATCATGACCCACTGTGGCTGTCTAAAGTTTGAAGGTCAAATCATGGCGATGTTTCTCATCCTGATGATCACACCGAGCTCTTGGCTCATAAAATGAATTAACCCTCCATCCTATCAACAGGTGAGCCGATTAGTCCTTTTAGAGAAAATGTTGGAGCTGTACGTTCCTGCCAAGATTTGTGACTTGTGCCATATGACTTCAAAAAAAAAAAAAAGATTTGCTTTTGCACTGATATTTAAGCAGTCACTTAAAAAAAACACAAACCAAATGTAGTTTTCTATACAATTTAAGGTCAAATTCCTAAGCTGTTTTTAATTCCTGAAAAAGCATCAGTTACTTCCCTGTAGGAAATAATGTTTTCTCATCACCTTTAGCTCAATCTAGCAGGCATACGAGATGTTACGATTAACCGGTCTCACATGTGAAGCTGATGAGCTTAAAGGATGGTTGGGCCAACAAGATAATATGGGTGTTTTCAGCCTTTTCCTATGTGCTTGTTGTGCCATCTGTTTGGGCTTTTATTGCAGACTGCACAACACAAATGGGTTGCCTGACATTATACCTGAGGGTCTCTGTCACAATACTTGGGTGGAAGTTAAACTGAAAAGAACACAGCCCTGGGAGCGACAGTAGATAAGGAAAAGGAGCTGAAACTTTGCAATTTTTGATATCAGCCCCCTGAAATCCATAAATGGAAGCATTTAGAATTTCATTAAGCGAATCAAGGTCACCCCAAAGCGAAGGCTAAAATCTGAAAGAGCCATATATATAGTTTGACTCTGGGCAACACAATTCCTTTTCTTTCCTTTCCATCCCTTAAACCCCAATTACTTTCTCTATGACTGGCAGCCCCATTTGGTCATTGTTTGAGCCCTGATTGGCTTAAAGTAACTGTAAATAGCAATTATTTCTGTTTGGATCAGAAACTCCAAGGATATTCCCCTCCTGCATTTTTTTTTTTTTTAAAACTAGGTAAAAGGGGTTATTCTCTGCATCATTTCTTAACCAGTCTCAATCAGTGAATGGGTGCGACCTCAGTCAAACTGAGTCCTGATAAAGACTTTAATTTAAAAAGGCTAAGTTCTCCCTCTGCATCTGGGACCATATCCTGGCTTCCTGATCTTTATCTGGCCACTGGACCCAAGAATGACGGGTGACCTTGCCTAGCCCTCCTTCACTTGCTATCTCCAAGAAAGGACAAAAACTACCTATAGGAGAGACAGTGTGGTAAAATGGATGGGAGGTCAAGAAGCCCTGAGTTCAAGTTTTGCCTGGGCCACATTTTGGCAGAATATACCTGGACAGGTCATTTAAACCTCTCAGCAATATTCCAAGATGATAAACTGCAGATCAAATGTCAGTCTGCATTAGTAGATGAGAGTTTCTCAGTGGGAACTCCTTCCACTGATAGAATCACAAATTGAGAGAAAAAGTTGTAAGGAATTTGAGTTATATTCATTAAAAAAATCTCTGGGACCAGCATCACTCATGGACTGACTCAACAAAAAAAGATTCTAGATATTTGTAATTTTTCAGTGTCAAGTGAATGACATCAAGAATAATAGTAAGAATGCTGGAGGGAGAACCTCAGACTTCAGTCCTTGTCCTTTGGCTGCCACTAACTAGGGGTAGTGGTTCAGAGAAATTGAGTTCTGGCTCCTGTCTGACCCTCAGAAATCTCTGTAAAATGGGGGCATAGCTCAAAGATCCTGCTGCTCTTTCCTTCTCTCTAGACTGGGGCTTCTTAACCCCTACTGCATGAACTTCTTTTTTTTTTTCAATATTCTGATGACTCTATTTTAGTATAGTTTCCTTTGTAATCCTATGTATTTTATTTTGCGCATTTATAACCATTATTCTGAGAAAGAGTACACAGAAATCTCACCAGATTGCTGAAGGGATCCAATATACACATAAAAATGGTTAAGAACTTTTGTCTTATTTTAGCTAATGAAAAATCATGTAAAATTTCCCCCATGCCAACTTACAAATTACAACTTTACTAAGGTACATTTTAATAAAAAGTGGTGATAAAAATTCATAATTTCATCTACCCATTCTATAGAAAGCAAGATTATCAAAGCATGGAATATGAAAATTTAGCTGGGAAAATTGTATGAAAAGTTTCCAGTAAAAAAGAAAGATTGATACCTCCTCGGACTCCTTTAAATGGGTAGAAAAATGCAACAAGCAGATTCATCAGGACGGCCAGGTTAAAAGATATACTGCTCCAGAAGGACATATTTCGAGAACACCAGTACAGAACCGGCTGGGCTGTGGAGACAAAGAGAAGGCTGCCATCAGTGTGTGTGAATGTTCCCTTGGAAAGCCAGGAGCGAGCTCCCTGGAAGCCCTTCATCTCCTGCTATCCCCTCACAGAGATAAAACCTTTTTTTTTCATCTTTTACCCTGGAAAATAAGCATTTTTTCTTTTTAAAGTTGACTCAGGGAAATAAACTAATCATCTACTGCTATCTGAAACCTTATGAGAATGGGGAAGGTGTTATGTATGTGGTTGGAAGGTGAAGTGGGGTGAGATGAGTGCTGGGTTGGGGGGGTGCGGAAGGGATGAAAGCAAGCAGTCTGAGCATCCAAAAAGGGGCTGGATTCTCTCCCAACTGTGAGATCTGAAAAGCTTTTTAGTGAAAATCTGGGGCTGCTTGTGTTGGATTCTAGGAGGAATCTAGGGCCTAGGATCTTCAAAACAAGCAAAGAAATAAACTAGCTTGCCAGCAACCTGGGGTCCCAAGGATGGGCTTGGTTAGACTAGTCTCAAATCCAGCAGCCAAGTTTTTAGTCACCCTCTTGTGTGACTTGTCCCTATGGTTTTTCAGAGGGGGACCTCAATACTTTATAGTATGTTCATTTGGCCAATTTCTTTGACTACCTATGTTTCAGAAAGAAAACCTCATTTGGATCATTTAGACAATTACTTAAACTTAAGTATTTGGAGTACTTAAACAAATTTAAACAATTAAACAAAACTTGAACAAATAATCAACCTTAACCAAAGTAGCAGAAGGAGGTTGTAATTCAGTTGGGTTTTTTTCTCCCTCCCCTGAAAAGGACAGGCTCTAAAAACCACATAAAGTAAGCTTTATACCTATCTCTGGACAAGTCTGAGAGCAGATTAATTAACAGTTCCTGAGGATTTAGAAGGTAAAAAGTACTCATTAACAGCTCTGATAAATTTGTCAGTACAAAGAAATCATTCCCAAACTAAGTTCCTTTCCTGTTCTGAGAGTTAATCATGTTGATAGGCCGGTAGAATGTTACACGTAGAATATATCTGGATTTCATCAAAATTCTGTACTGTCTGTTGTGCTGTTCAAGACAGTGAAAGGTAGATTGAACAGCAGCATTCCTAGATGCTAGTTATTACTGAATAAACGTAATAAGAAACAATGCTATGATTCAATGCAAAAAGATCTTTAGTGGAGTGCCCAGGGTCTCTGTACTTGGCCCCATCCTGTTTAAAGTTGATGGCAGTTACCTGAAAGAAGCTACAGAAGAGATGTCAGCATATTAGCTATTTATCCTGGATGACAGAATCAAGATTCAAAATGAGCAAAAGACTGGAATGATGGGTCCAAATCAACAAAATGAAATTTAATTGGGATAACCCAAAATGTTTATCAGAAAAATAAGTTCACAAGTTTGGAATAAGGGCAGTTTACCCAGCATGAGAGGTACAGTTTAGCAGAGCATAACAAACAATATGAAATAACTCTGTGAATTAACAATGGAAAAAAAAGGCAAATGTGATCTTTAACTATATTAACAGAAATAAACTGCCTATAATAAATAACCAGCTTTTATAAGAGCTTTAAAGTTTGTGAAGTACTTTATAAAAATTATCCTAGTTGAGCCTCATAAAAACCTGGGAAGGCAGGTGCTATTATTATCCCACTTTTACAGAGGAGGAAACTGAGACTGAGAGAGATGATATGACCTGCCAAAGGAAACAACAGTTACAAAGTACACAATGCAAGATTGGAATCCAATTCTGACAAGCCCGGCTCTCCATCCACAACGTCACTTAGCTACCATGACCATGGTTCTGCTTTATCCTAAGCTAGTAAGAGCATTTCTGGAATAGGTGTTGAATTTAAATGCTTCTCTTCGAGATGTTGGCAAATTTGAATAAGTCCAATGGAGGGAGAATAAAGGGGCGAGATGTTTCAAACCAGTGAAGGCTATAGTGTCTATACAATGAAGAAATGGATTTGTTTTGTGTTGCTTCCAAGAGAAGTCCAGAAATAATGGAATAAATGTAGAAATTTATATATAAAAATATGTTATAATATATATTGGAACATATATTCCAAAATAGATATTGGAATAGTATAATAATAGAATTGAATACAAGAAAAAGTTTCTTAGTAACTGGGTGCCATTCATGAATGGAATGGGCTGCCACAAGAAGGGATAAGTTCGCTACATCACTAGAAATATCCAAGCAGAAGATTTGTCCGGATTTGTCAGTGGAAAGCCCAGTGAAATGCAGCATCTTGTTTTATGTGCCAAACAAAGGCAGATTTTGGGGTTGGGGTGCATTTCATCACATGTAGCTCCTCATGAAGAAAGGCTTGATATTTTCCCAAGTTAACCTCTGAAATACTGATGGCTGCAAAACAGATTGTATTTAGGGAAAATCTGGCAGATTTCAGAAGAGGCCATGAGGTATACAGGAGAGAAGGCTGGAGTCTGAAGAATTGGGTCAACATCCAATCCAGCTTAGCTGGGTGCTCCTGGGCAACTCACATAACCTCACAGAAGCCCAGTTTTCTCATTTGGGAAAAAATATGTACTATGCACCTCACAAGATTGTGTGTGCTGATCAGTGATCAGGTTGAGAGGTCTTATTTTAAAGATGAGGAAACTGAGGCACAGAGTGATTAGGAGCACAATCAGGATCGGAACTTGGGTCTTTGGCCTCTAAGCCTAGAGCTCTTTCCATTTTATTATGCAGCTTTTCTGAATACATTTTTAATCACAATACCCTCACCCATTTTCTTTAGGGACACCATGTTTAATAGTGTTAAATAGTGCCTAATTTAGGATATTACATTAAAAAAAATAGACTTCAGTCTCTGGTGATTCCAGTAGCAAAATTTCCAAAATACATTCTCATTCATTTCCCTCCTCTGTATATGAGTATAGGATAGACGGGAACAGAATTCAATCATATTTTTCTTCAATGGAACGATCATTTAGTTTAGAACAGCAGCCAGAAACAAATCAAATGACCTGCTAATCAGCCCAGAGTAAGAGGGCCATGTCTTCCAAAGCTTCCTCCCAATAATGAAGTTATATCCTAATGAGACACAGTCAGAGATGTTTTAACAATCTGCTGGCTTTTTCACTTGGGCTGAAAAGTGTGCAGGGCTTTCGGAAGGAGGGGCAGACCACAGTTTCTACCAAGGTTCAAAAAGCACCAGTACTTGGAGATGGTGACAAGCTATTAGCTACCTCCAAACACAAAGGGCGGGCACGCCAGACGGGCATCCTTCTCTGAACTCTGTCAAGCTCAAGTTAAAGATTTACTCTATCAAATTCAGTTCAGGATCTTTAAATTTACTGCTCTTGGGTGGGAGGGGAAGGGAGGATTTTAAAAGGAGGAATTATTTGCCCAGGGGGAAAAATCCTGGCATTGCTGATGGCATTTTGCCCTAGATCAGGGAAACATGTCTCATCTAGCCATGACCACAAGAGCAGAGACAGAGGAACTATGGTGTTAAATGAGAGTCCTTTTTTTTTGTTTTGTTTTTCTTTTTAAAGTACAACATTAAATTTTCTCTCTCAAATGTTACTCTACTACCGTTTTCTTAATGATTTCCAACATCAGACATGATGATGGAAGTACAGGTAATAAATTCTGCTTGTGAAATGTTGGACAGCCTATAAACCTGTTAACAAATTACATTATTTCAGATGATCAACAATAGGTTGTCTTTTTTTGGTCTGATATTTCTGTCCTGATTTATCTCTCCCCTGGGCACTTAGTGAACTTGGAAGAGTTGGTCTGTGTTTCTAGCACTTGCTTGCTGTGAGTCTAAAAGACATAATGATTTTAGGGTTGTGGATTAGTTGTTTAAAATGGAAAATGTGGCCAAAAGTATGTCCTCCATAGGTGATCATATGATTTAAGGTTGCTTAGTGTTTGTTTGCATTTAATCATTTTCTACCTGGTATCATAGCTCTGTACAAACATGTCTCATCCTCCATCAGACTCTAAGCTCAGTGAGGACATTGTATTATTTATCTTTATCTCTCTCATGCTACTGATAACAGCTGGCATTTCTATGGTGTTTGCCATGTGCCAGGTATTATGCTGCTTTACAAACATGATCACATTTGAACTTCACAATAACCCGAGGAGATAGCTGCTATTATAATCCCCACCTCAGCATTTAAATTGCTCTGTACAGAGCAGTCACTTCAATCCGACCCAACAAATATTTATCAATCAATGTTTGCTAAGTTGAAGACAACTCATAAATAAAATTATCCTATTGATATATATTTTAAAAACTTTACAATAAAAAAATAAAACAAACAAACAAAAAAAACTTTACAATAATCCTGGGCTCAAAGCTAGTGGCAGGAGGGTAAGCAGTACCAATAGACACAGGGAAGATATAAACGGGGAGAATTTTAAAATTCCCAAGGTAAACCACTACATGATTTTACTCAAATATGTTTCAAGAACCTATCATGTTTCAGATCCTGGGGATACAAATGCCCCCACGGATTAGACCGAAGGCATCTTGCTAAGGTAGGAAGAAGCTGATCTTGGAGGAAGCAGATGGTCTCCATTTGGATCTCAGCTCGACTTCTTCGTGCCCATGTGCCCCTCCCGGCCTCATTTTCTCCATCTGTAAAGTTAAAAGGTTGAACCCACTCCCTTCTAATATCTCTTCCTGCTCTAACGTTAAGAGCCTATGAAATAATTATGATGCAAGTTACAAGATTCTTAAGGGTAGGAGAGTGGTCAAAACAGCCAGGGAAAACTTGTAACAGGCTGTCCCCTGCATCTGAATCCCCACTTTGTAATCAGCAAGCTGCATCAAGTACCAATTTAGTCTGGTGTTGCCTTCAGGAAAACTGTTACATAAATGAGCTAGGAATAAGTTTGCCACAGGTTTATTATTAGGAAAAGTGGCTTCTGATAGAAATACAATTATAATGAAAAGATTTTTTCCTAATGAATAGATTTCTTCCCTCCCCACACAAACATGCAAATTCATGTTTAATTCAAAGTCATTAATCACAATTTTCCTTTTTCTCACCAGGAGGTAGTCTTGAAGCCAATTAAAATCATGCAGTTGGCAACCAGTAGCTATGCTTAAGCACAAAGGAAACATGATTTTTTTTTTCCTCCTCCAAAAGAGATTCAAAAAGGATGATGTCAGGAAGAAGCCCTTGGCCAGAGGACAATGGCAAACCCAGGATCACAAGATTTCGGTGGTGAGGATCGCCATCAGACCAACTCCTTACTTTCCAGGGCAGGTAACTGAGGCTGAGAGCAATTAAGCTCAGGGTTCCTGAGTAATGCATGAAGTAAGATTTGAACTCACCCCCATCCAATCTAGCACTCTCTCTACTATGATTGCCACATTCATAAAGGTTTTGTGAATGACTGATGAGGATACTGGTATTTACAGTGATTAACTCACAAGGTTGTTGTCACAATCAAATGAGATGATGTGTTGCCATGGTAACTCACCAGTGACTAATAAGTAAACAGATGATCAAGTCATAATGGGTTATTAGGAGAAATAGATATCTATTAACAACAGTAATAACAGCTAGCATTTCTATAGCAATATGAGGTCTGCATACTCTTTATTATTTATTTATTTTTTTTGCTGAGACAATTGGGGTTAAGTGACTTGTCCAGGGTCACACAGTCAAGAAGTGTTAAGTAAGTTAAGAGATTTGATTTGAACTCAGGGCTGGTGCTCTCTGCACTGCACTAACTAGCTGGCCCTGCATACTCTTTTGAGTACCCATACCAATGCTGGTAGCTGGGTGCTATTACTCTCCCTGTTTCTCAACTGAAGCAAAAGTCAACTGAGCTGCCCAGGATGACCACTAATAAGTGTGTGCAGAAGGATGGAAATTAGGTCTCCCTGACTCCAGCCCAAGGCTCCAACCACTGCCCTTCTGAAAGGTCATCCCTCTCTTGTTGAGGCTGACAAACGTGCCTCCTCCAAGCAGGATTTTGTGCCAAAAAGAGACAGAACATACAGATAATCACGACCATCATGCAAATAGGAGCTTAAGGTTACAAAATACAAACATTATCCTGTTTGAGCTTCACAACAGCTCTGGGAAACAGGTACCCAAAGGAACTGACTGTAGGACCAAGGAGGAGGATCTGAGATTTAGGAGCTCTGACTCAGTCTGATCTTTAGTGAGATGTTATGTAATGTGGTAGAAAGTGAGCGTGACCTGGAATCATTCTAGATGGGCTCTAATCTGGACTCCGACACTATGGATAACTCATTAGACTTTTCTGTGTCTCAATTCCCTCACCTGAAAAAATTAGGATAATAATCCTCTTACTCCCTACCTACCACAGGAGTGTTGTGAGGAAAGTGCTCTTTAAACCTTAAAACCCCTTCTCAGTGCTGGCTCATGGTCACTGGAGGGACACAAGGTGGGCGTAAGTAGGTCCCAGGATGATGACTTGTGGTCTGGGGGAGGTGGGGTGGCCACAGAGAGGGAATGGGAGATGAGGGGGCCTCCAGGGCATCCCACACATGCAGAGGGTGAGAAGACAGGAAGGGTTGCAATCTGTACCACTGGAAGGAACGCGGATGCTAAGGAAGCCATGGATCTTTTCAAGTGTTGAGTTAAAATACTATAAGAGACCGAGGTAGGAAGGAGAGGAGCCTTTTGCTCTGCTTTATCTCTCTACTGTTACGGGATGGAGGAAGGAACCGAATGAGGGAAGGAGGTAGAGAAAAGGCACTGAACTCAGAGTTACCAGGTCCAAATCCAGGCTCTCCCACTTAAGCTCTGGGACTGATCCAAAGTTCCTTCCCTCATCTATGAAACAGAGGGCTGGCTGGGATTAAAACCTCCTAAATCTGTGATCCAAGGACAAATCTTCTGAGTCCTAGATGGCAGGACCTCAGCTGTCCTTCAGACTCGAGGAGATTTAATTCAGGAGGCTGTGTGAATATGAAATTTCTACAAATACAAAGGTTATGTCCTCAAAGAGACTGCCTAGGGTGGACCTCACGTGTACAGACAGGTAAACCATCTACAAAGTGAATGCAAAGGATGGGGGTGAGGAGTGAAGCTCCCCATGTGGGAACATTGGGAAAGGAGACTGCGTGTAAGCCTCGAAGAGACTGGACCAAAAAATGTGGCTCCCTCTGTGACCCATTTCTTGCCTGGAGGTGAGTAGGTTTTACTGTCGGAAAACCAAAAGAATATGAAGACAAAAAAAACAAACCAAACTAAAATCTCGACCTGAGTTTTCCAATAAAAACTCCGTTGCAGACTAAGAGATACAAACACAGCCTAATCCTTTCAAGTCTGTCGCACCAGTTGGTGCCAAGTGCTCAGTCAGTGCTCAAGGTCCACATTAAAAAACTAATGAAAACCGCGGGCTGAGCAGCCCTCTGGGAAAGCCCCTATAAAAGTGTTTTAAACATGTAATTTTCATCTGATAGTCAGGCGTTTCAAACGGGACTCACTCATTAGCTCTGACACATCGAATGCAGCACACAATTCCACGGCCTATAAAATGACACAATTACGGGAGTCCAAGGTAGTCTGCGAGGGGGGAGAGACTCAAGTCTCCTTAGCAGGTGTGCTAGTAAATGGGAAATGAAAGCACCCAACTTTCTTGCTCAAGAGCCTCGTCTAGCGAATGCAAGAGCCTGGTTTCTGTTTGTACCTGATGCTTGCATTTATTTTTAAAAAGCAAGATGCTGCAAGTAGCATTCATTCCCTCTCCAGGACTGCTCAATCAAATTTCCCCAAATAAAGGATAATGCGATGTTTCCAGAAGATTCTGACCAGGATTCTGAACAGACTGTCAGGGAGAAATTCAATTGAAGTATTAATGGCACTCAGAGGTAGACCACAACTCTGCTGCCCTAAGGGATAATCATGCTTCACTCTCTGAAATGCTGAAACTCAAGGCACTGGGTGACTTCTTTGTCTACTGAAGCAGCCTGCTACAGACAAAAGGCCTGGACTTGAGGTTCAGGAGACCTGGGTCTGAGTCCTGCCTCTGCCATTTCCCAAGTGTGTAGGCTTCCTCAACAGTAAGATGGCAATGATACTTTCCTAATGACCCCTTGAGTAAGGAGCATAACAATTTGTGCAAATGTTTCCAACCTACCTCTCAGCTTCTTCTGCCAATTCATTTCATTGAAGAGGTCTTCAGATCTCAAGAAAAAATCATTTATTTTACTCCCTTGTTCATCCCTCTCGGTGGTGTAATATATCCGAAGTTTGGACTCCTTGGTAAGGAATTCACATATACTGGGTACGGGGAAGACTATTTGTTCCATTGTACGATCTAACCTGACAATCTGGAAGAGATGTGTGAGATCAAATGATTAATTTAATATCATAAAAAGGCATTTGTCGAGCATTTGTTTATTTCTAGTCACGGATTAAGTGCTATGGAAGGCAGAGAGAAGGGGTTCTAATGCTTAAAGGACTTAATACCTAAAGCTGTTCTGAGTCCTAAGAGGGTTGACATAAAGGCATTTCTGGATAATCCATAAGATTATTAGTTTAGAAACTTCAGACTTGAAAGTTAGTATTTTAGTCCAATGAATTAAGAGGTTGCTTTTGTATTTATATTTAAATGAGCCTGACATAGCTAAAGTTCAACAGTTGCATAGTACCCGAAGTCAATGAGTCCTAGAACCTCAGGGATAAAGTGCTATGGAGTTCAAACTATATCTGAACAACAGGGGTTCATCCAGACTCCATGTGACAGAGAACTCACCAAGTTCCAAAGGAATTTATTCCATTTTTTGGAAAATACCAATAACTAGGAGGTTTTCTTTATGGTTATCTGATCCTGTACCTACCACACACAGCTCTTTCCCAGGATATAATCAAGGAAATCTAATAGCCACCAGATACTCAAAAACAGTTATAACCTCCCACCAGCCAATAAATCTTTTCTAGACTAAAAAGTTCCACTTCTTTCGACAGATCCTTTATCCATCATTGTTTCACCATCCTGATTACCTACATTCAAATACTCTTCAGTATGTGTCAATGTCCTTCTGAAAATGTGATATCCAGAACAGTATAACCAGGGCGAAATATCAATCAATTAATCATCATGCATTTCTTAGGCCAAGAATTATGTTTGAGGCCCTGTGCTAGGTGATGGGGATACAAAGAAAAAGAAAAATGAAATGATTCTCATCCTTAAGGAGCTTGCATTCTACATTCACCTCTTTCACTGAAATCTTACCAATGATCAGATTCTTTCAGATAATTAAAGCATTTATTAAGTGTTTACTATGTGCCTTAGACTGGGCTTAAAGCTGGTAATATAAATATAAGCAACCAAAACAGTCCTGCCCTCAGAGAGGTAACATTTTAAGAGGTTGGTGGGGTGGAGTAGAAAGGAACAATATATAAAGAGAAGATGGAAAGAGAAGGTGGGGCACACCTGGAGATAGTCAACCTGGGTAAAATAATGGAAGAAGCTCACTTATCAGAGTCCAGTTGATTTTAGAGTCAGCATCCAAGGCTACTTTTCGTTACCTTAAAATATTCCAAGCTCTGATCTTTAATATTAGATAAACCATAGTAGTCTAAAATATATTTTTTCTAATTTAAGCACATATACTTAGAAGTAAGGATAACAAAATAAATGAAAATGGCTTCTCGCTCGACTCTGTATAACAATGCTTTTCTTCAATTGGAGTTTCTATGGCACAGTGGCAAGAGGGTATGTCATACAGCATCTTCAGCAAGTCCCTTTCCTGTTAGGGACTTGGTGTCTTTATCTCTGAAATGAAGGGGCTGGGCTGAAGTCTCTAAGGTCCATCTAACTCTAACAGGTGAGGACTCTATTTTGTTTAAGGCAATCATCTCAGTCAGGTTTCAGAGGATCAGATCTGATTAATCAGGCTCATATGATCAAAGGTCTAAAATCATTTAATAGCCATTCAACACAAGGTTGATCTGATCCAGTCAACATGGCTATAAGGGTTTGGTGAAAGAGTCAATGGAATTATTCCATTTAGGAATGGCCCAGATATCTGAAATATCACCTAAAGATATTTTTGACCATTGGCTTTGACCATTGACTGGTTCTCATATTTGCTCTGACAGTAAGAGGGAATTTTTTCTCTAAGTTCTCTGGGTCTACTTTCTCATGATCAAAGGCTGGCTAATAATCCTTTGACTTGCTAGGGAAGCAGTTAGCTTTTAAAAGACCCCCAAGATGAATGATGCAGTGAGAGAAAGACCACATGGCTCACATTCAGAAGACCTGGGATTGATTCCTATAGGGCTCTCCTATTAACACGTTGTATGACCCTGACCTCATTTTCCTCAAAGGGGATGGTCTATCTGATCTCAAGATCTCTTTTTAGATCAATCTATGGTTTGACAATGGATTTTCAGGTTCCTCTGAAGTCCTTTAATTAAAACAACTTTGAGCTCACTGTACTTTTTCCCCCCTTACCTCAATTTGTGCTGTGTGTTTGGCATAGAATTCTAGAGCTTCATCTCCTTCTACTTGACCTCCGGGTTTCAACATGTTCTGAAGTTCTTTGTTATGTCGAGCCAACTGGAATAGAAGAACGGGGTGGCAGAGAGTGGGGAAAGAAGGAATAGGAGAGACGCAACTTCTCTTTATAACAGGAACACATCTACTCATTTCAAATTTTGGTATGAAGAATATATAATAACCAGCAAAGTTGTTAGAAGAAGGGCAAAGGTGATGGGAGACTTGTTATATTCCAACTAGGTGCAATGTACACAACGTTTATTTTGGGAATCAGTCAGCACAGAGTATGGAACACTTTTGCCCACGCTGAGTCCTGCTTTGCCCCCGTCTTATTTAGCCAGGCAGAGGAAAGAATTTTCAGTACAACCTTTTAGATTCTCTTCTAATCTAAACATTTTGAAAGCTCCCTTGGATGATTAGATGCTGGTAAACAAGGATATGGGGGAGAAATAGTGTTAGAGAAATGCCATTTCATAATGGTGGTGACACTGTCTGGCTCCCTGGGGGAACTATATTTTCCATTTTTCATGTTTTCATTTCCATTTTTCCATATTTTCAATTCCATTTAAAAAGCAGAATACTGATTGTCTGTTATTCACCTCCAGCAATATGCAAAAAAAAATTCATTCCCATTGTAAATATGTCTATCATTTAAGGGGCTGCCAGCAGTCTGTGCAATGTCATTATCTCATAATCTAGGAACAACAAGTTGTCCCAATACTTTGGGATAACCAGTCTAATTGGATTACTCAGGTGAAAGGGAAGGGAAAAGTAATTATCCAACAGGCACATTTATGGGGATGCTCACAAGAGATGGAGAAAGGGCTTCAGAACAGAACAGATATACCAACATTGGGGAAGGCTGTCTTCAAAACAAATCAAATCATAATTCAAATCAAAACTGTGCTCCAGTTGAGCTGGGTACAGAGTACTATATGCTACTAAAAGCACTGTCAAGTCAAAAGTCTGAAGGCCAAGGAACTCCAAAGAACTAAGAAATTAAAGTTTAAGAAACGATTACTCCAGTACTTTTAGAAAACCTTGTAACTCTCTAGCTAAGAGATCACTAGAAAGAAAGGAAAAGGATACAAGAATTTCTTAAGAAGGGGATGACATACTATAGTTTAAAAATGCAAAAAGTAGAATTCTAAATCTCAGAAGTCACCAGTTTGGTCAACTTAAAAGAGATTTAAAGGCTGGCTCCCAATAGAATAGTTCAGTGGTCCTCAAACTTTTTAAATAAGGGGCCAGTTCACTGTCCCTCAGACTGTTGGAAGGCCAGACTATAGTAAAAACAAAAGCTCACATTCTGTCTCCGCCCCCAGCCCATTTGCCATAACAGGCAGGCTGCATAAATGTCCTCAGTGGGCTGCATCTGGCCTGTGGGCCATAGTTTGAGAACCATAGTTTGAGAAACAAAGCAGGGCTCTTCATAGTCATTTTACAACAGCTTGCCCTGGCAAACGAGAGGTGCTTATGGGATGGTCCATCCTACCTGATGGGCTAAAATGTAGATGTTGTGGCCCACATTTCTGGGAGATGCAGCAACATCCTCCCCATTCTCTGCATCCTCAAATTCCACTTCACCTTGCATGTAAGCCTTCTTGATGACTTCCACCTAAAGGTCAGGGCAAGAAAATAGATTTTCTGCATGGAAAAAACATAGGTCTACCTCATAATGACTATAAAGGTGAATAGATCTTTTGCTACAGTTGTATTTTAGCTAATTCAATTCAACAAATATTATTAATCAATTTAGTTCTTTTTTCACATGCCCTAAGGTAAAATAAATTAAACTTCCATTTCCTCCAGCATATTAAAGAATGGATATTTTGGTTAAATAAATATTCTAGTTTACTGAATTATCATATTTGTCACAGAGGTATGATTTATGTTCAAATAATTGGAATACAAAACAACTAAAGCAAAAATTGTACCAGGTATGAATCTTTAAAGCTTCAGAGGATAAAAGGATCTTAGTGTTATCGCTGCAAAAAAAAAATTCTAACCCATCAGAGAAGATTGGACATAGAACATGGAGAATGGGCTGAATTTCTACTGATCCCAGGACACAGCATAAAAACAATTAAAAAAAAAATAAATTCACATCATTTTATTAGTTATTTCTGTTTTTCAGTTGTAATTAGGAGAATATCCCCCCAAAAGGCTTATGAATACTTGAATCATCTGATTACTGAGTTCTAGAAAACTGGGAATTTAATAGAAGGGACAAATATTCCTTATGTATTATATACCAGGGACTGGCACTCTCTAACCACAAGGGGGCAACTGGCAACCAGGGGCTCACATACCACACTTTCCACTATGTCAGGCTCCATTCATAATATAATAAATCAGGGGATAATGACCAGGAGTTTATATGGACCTTCTTGTCGGCCCAATGGGAGGCAGGGATGGAACAGGCTCTTTCACCTTACTCTCCATTGCCTTTTATTAAACCTTGCCATTATTCACATAAATCTGTGGAGCACTCCCTTCCACTCTGACCTCAGAAAACTGAGAGCCCTATCAAAAGTGGTGGGGGAATAACTAAAAATAAATCAGTCACATTTTCAAAGATACATTTGTAAGCACAAACAATAAGGTTCTGTATCTTATCAACAGAAAGTCAGAGACTTGAGTTTATATCCTTACTCCCTGGGCAACCTTGAACGAGGAATTAACCCCAACTTTAACATTCAATGAAAGGGCTGGCCTAAAAACAAAGCTTCTTGCTAGTCTCAGTTTTCCACATTAACTCCAAATTTGGGTGAGAGCTTTTTCCTCCTCAGAAATCATAGCAAAATATATCTGTGAACCACATTCTCTTTATAATACAGATCACTTATTACTGGCATCAGGGAACTGATGGAGAGCACCTCCAGTTAAATAGAGTACTGGCACCAGGCTGGATTTTTCTGCACTGTGCAAGGATACTACTACATGTAGTCACGGGCCTAGATTAGGAAAAAGGGAATTATTTAGAAAGTGCTTTTACAGGAAGACTTAGAGAAGCAGACCCGAAGAAAGGTGGCAGACTGCCGTCACTTTAGTGAGATGTTTTACAATCTTTGCCCAAGACAGTAGACTAAAATCTTTCTTTTTATTTTTTTGTGATTCTGATGGCTTCCCTGAAGATCCGGGGATTTGGACATTTCTGCTTATCCTCTTAATGGATTCTTAACTTACTCAAATTCGACACTTACTAAGTACCTGGTATGTACAAAGCCCTGTGCTGTGCAAAGATGGATGAGACAGAATTCATAATGTGGTAGGGGAGATGAGACCCACACACAAATAAATGTCTCATTTTATATGACACATATATTTATTTATGACATATATAACATTTATAAGTAAATGTCAACAACAAAATTGTTGGAGGCAGTACCGATATGGATGAGATCCCGGCTCGATCCAGGCACTGAAATAAGAACCTCAACAGACACAGCTTTAGCAGGAAAGAGCAAAGGTGCAGAGATGGGGAAATGTAAAATACTTTGAGGTGAGAGTGAGTAAACTGCTGCTAAGGGTTTACATGATGACTTCAATCAGTAGGTAGGATAAATATTTCAAGCACAATCTGAGTACACTTACCAATTCCTTTGGTCTCATGTTGTATAATATTCTTTCTGCATTTTCACTGTCATGTCTGCTTTCCATGATTGCCAGAAGCAATTTAGATGCATTGTTCTAGTTGGAAAAAAAGAGAAGGAAAAAAATAGATCAAAGGCTGCTGAAAGATTTACATCCTAGTTAAATGGGCAAGTATGACACTTCTTTTGTCACCCCATGGAGATAATGCCGTGGGGTGAACTTTCTACTACATGGCTGACCCATGGGTAAAGATCATATTCATCTAGGTCCACGTGACTTCCAGCCCACAGAAACATTAAAAAATACATAATCTGGGCCAAGTTTCTGCATAACTTGTTGGCCTTATTTCTGAATAGCCTAGGCAGCTCTACCTAAGCTCTACCTAAGAAAAGAATTTTAAATGTAGATGTAAAGATGACATATCTCAGCTACTATACTGCTTATGGAGAACTCAGCTACATCCATTTCTATGGGAGTGGTCTCAAAAGATAATACACAAAAATTATTCACTTCCTTAAATTGTCAACTCTTCCCAGACTGTCTGTAAAATGGGGAGAATCATACCTGCAGCACCATCTCACAGGGTTGCTGTGGGGCTCAAATATGACAAAGGTGGAAAAGTACTTTACCCATTTTAAAGCCCTATGCAAATGTCAATGATTGCTATTTGTTATCCTAATGACTAATTTTGTAAGTTTATTTATTTTTAATACACAATGTATTAAATCACATTGGGAGAGAAAAAGGGAAAAACCATGGAAGAGAAAAAACCCAGAAAAAAGAAGTGAACAAAGAAAGTGTTGATTTACATTCAGTCTCCTTAATTCTTTTTCTGATTGCAGATGGCATTTTCTGTCCAAAGTTTATTGGGATTGCTTTGGATTTACTGAACTACTGAGAAGAACTAGGCCTTTCATAGTTGATCGTCGCACATTCTTGCTGTTAATGTGTACAATGTATTCCTGGTTCTGCTTGTTTTGCTCAGCATCGATTCACTTAAATCTTTCCAGGCCTTTCTATAAGCTTGCTGTTCATTTTTTATAGAACAATAATATTCCATTACACAGCTTGTTCAACCATTCCCCAATTGATGGGCATCTACTCATTTTCCAATTCTTTGCTACAACAACAAAAAAAGCTGCTACAAACATTTTTGCACATGCGGTTCCTTTTCCCTCCTTTAAGATCCCTTTGGGATACAGATCCAGTAATGGCACTGCTAGGTCCAAGGACATGCACAGCTTTATAGTCCTCTGGGCATAGTTCCAGATTGCTCTCTAAAGTGGTTGGATCAGTTCACAACTCCACCAACAAGGCATTAGTGTCCCAGTTTTCCCACATCCTTTCCAAGATTTATCATCTTTTCCTTCATCTTAGCCAATATGAGAAGTATGAGGTGGTACCTCAGAGTTGTTTTAATTTGCATTTCTCCAATCAATAGTTAATCACTAATATCCTAATGACCATTCCACATCAGTATCAACAGAGAAAAGGAGCAACGCCTGAATCAGACTTTCCATTGTCTTTAAATCCATCATTGCCTACATACTAGATTTCTTAAGGCTTAGCCTAATTTCAGAACCTGGTCCTACACTAATTTTCACAACTGGTTTTAGCCTCTTAGAATACAGGACCAAAAGCTGTCTTGCCAGTTCAACCAATTTGCTGCTTTGCCAAATAATGGCCTTTTCTTTGTCTTCTCTAATAGGTAAAATTAACTGTTATAAGCAAACCCCCCTGAACATTGACTGGTAGTGCTTCAAATCTTCAATTAATTTTGGCTACTTGCAATTCATACTGTTGATAAATGGAAAACTAGAAGCTGAGAAGTAATAATCTGCTGCTTCATTCAGGCTAAAAATTTTTTTAATGCAATTTGTCTAATTAGGAAGACCAAAAGGCAAAAAAAGGCATTCTAAAATGATATTTTAAAAATTGTCAACTACTGCTTCCAATTATTCTTTTTTAAACATTGAAGGAAAAACAAGCAGGACCTTAGCACTCCTAAGGAGATATTTCAATGTCAAAACCCTTTACTAACAACCTGTCTTTCCTGTGACATACTTCTACTGGAGAGTTAGAACAGTTTCTCTGCTGTGTGCTGCACATAAGTTTCAGGACTGCTCAAGATAATTAAAAAGTCCTGGGAACCAGTGAGGGGAAGACAAGAACAAATTACAACATGTCCTGAATATGGATAAGAATTATATAGGAAATGTGCTCTAGAAGGATTTTTTGTTTTAAATCACAAATTTTTTTTAAAAAAATGTACATTATCGACATCAAGTTGATTTGCAAGTTAAAACTCTCAGAGACATTAAGAAATCCCTGGAATACTTACTTCCCTCTCCCTCAGAAAGTTTTGCAAACTAATAAGCACAGTATAGAGACCACTGCTCCTTTCTCAGATTATCTAAGAGCTGAGGTGATCATGCTGACACTTTGGGGTCATACCTTCAGTTCATTGGGACCACTTTGCTATTTTAGGTAACTAAAATATCACTTCTATCTTAGGATCTGCTATTTAGTGAAAGCTATCTGTGGCAAACCTAGTTAGGCAACTAAGGGTACATTCCTGGTTATTATGCTATGATTGTCATGATTTTAGGACATTTTATTAAACACCCACTGGGTCCTAAGGTTTATATAAAAGTATAAGGTTTGTATAAGGAAAAAAAAAATCAAAGGTGACTCAAAGCAGTCTTTGCTAACCTGAAGCACCTGCCTCCTCCCCATCCCCCAATAATGTGATGTATATTATCTCTTCACTGACCAAACAAGGGGAAAATATCAGATACCATCACAAGAATGGAATTTCCATTGTTTGAGATCAATACTGTCAGAAGCATTGTTTCTGGTTCTAGAATGACATGTAAAATGGTGTTTCTGCTTTACATAAGAAGGTCACATCATGGGACTAAGCAAGAGATGTCCAGGTCTTTAGAAGAGATGGATGGAAATATTGCATTTTATTCAGAACTCCTATTCTGGTCTCTAATTTGTTTTCATGGGAGATGACTTCCTAAGTTGAGACAGAACACTGCATCTCCTCAGTTCTCTCTCCTTTATTGTGCAATTACAACTTGCCTTCAGCTCTAACACAAGATCCATCCTCTTCTTTCCCAAAGGGTTGATGTCATTCAGGATTAAAGCTGTGATTATGTCAATGCCATTGGATTCATGAGTAGCTATGCAGTTCTGAGAACACAAACACATACAAAACATTAGAAATTAAAAGGTCAACAAACTGAACTGCAATTTTGCCACAATGCTTATTATCACCCCTAAGCAAAATGGACAGTCATCACCCCCCCCCAAATAATGTATCTGGGGGGAGAGTTGCAAATTTTCCGTGAGAAAGTGGTAAAAAAATAAGACAGATGAAAATCTCTAGTTTCAGAATTAACAGTAAACAGTTAAATGATGTATAAAGGAGTCTCAGGAAAGTCCCTTAGTTCTGTAATTGATAGAATGGTCATATCCAACTTCAACAATTCAGAAAATATACTTTGTTACTGAAACTGGATCATTAGTCCTTCTCTACATCTCACCCCCAAAGGTTTGCTTCAATCTCATTAGAAGATTTGCTTTACATATATGATAGTTCCTTTCGGATTTTAAAGGAGGTACTAAACATGGGAAATAAGCCTCCTATTCCAGTGACAACATTTCATGATTAATAAAAATCTGCCACCAAACTTTCGGTAGAGTGCTTTCATCCTCTAGGCAGGCTTTTGCTCTGTTCTGTGCTGCAGAAATCGAATTCTGAAATGGGGATAGTGAAATTCCCTTGGTGGATAATAGATCTTTCCTAATCCCAATTCTATACCACACTCTTTTACTGCATGTTCATTTTAATTTAATTATGTCTTGGGAAAAATTCAGGAATGGAAACCCCCTTTCAAATGTTTCCCCTTTATTGTTACATTTAAGAAAATACACTTAATACATAGCAATGACTTGCCTGGTCCTTGAGGATTTCCATCCACCTAAGAATGAAAGTCAACTCTATACTTCACCCCATGTCCAGATTTCCATTGAATTTTCATTTGGCCATTGAGTAGAGCTTTTAATAAAAACTTTTTCCTGCTTCTTTTATAATGGAAATGCAGCTATTAGAGCTAGAAGCATATTGGTCTTTCCAAGAGACCTGAATACTCAGTACATATCAGAATCACACAGATTCCCGCCTTATTAGGTGCATAAAGCTGTAAGTCACTACCAGGTAAAAAGCATACTGGGGAAAAATTATCAAGGATCCTAACCTTAATTCCTTCTTTGTAGAAAGAGCAAAGCTCAAGATTGATTTCTATCATGATCTATGCCTGTTAATTCCAAACTGAAACAATCTTTTCCTTTTCATAATTGTGATAGTATTTTATTTCATTCCATCTAACTTAACATATGATCAGAAAAAATAATATAATGCCTAACAATTATATAGTACTTATTATGTGTCAGGGACTGTGTTAAATATTTCACAATTATTATCTTATTTGATTCTTACAATTCTAGAAGGGAGGTGCTATTATTATCCCCATTTCATAGATGAGGAAACTGAGGCAATAGGTAAGTGGTTTGCTCAGGATCCTACAGCTAGTGTCTGGAACCACATTTAAACTCAGTTCTGATGTCAGATAAGCGCTTTATCTATCCACTGTGCTCTCTAGCTTTCCTTAATCATTCTGTTTCATGGGATCGTTAGCTCTTCTATGGGATCTGAAGCATCTTGGGGGGAGAGAGACCACCTTCTGATAACCTCAACACCAATCATAGGGCTGGGCTCAACACAGTTTTAGATTGCTGGTCCAGGGTAAGTTGTTCTAATTTGAATAGCACTTATTTTCAGATCATTATACCAACAAAAAATTGGAAAGTTTTTACAAAATAGATTGGTTAAGTTTCTGCAGCCTCAGGCTGTCAAAATTTCCAGGAGTAATAGGTCATCCTTAATATTTAAGGCAGGCTACTCCACAAGCCAAAAGGGAGATGCTTGCTCGAAATCCTGCTTGGATGCACAGCGAAGCCTGACTCAGTGTCAATGATGCTATTCCCAATCAAAGAAAGGCTCACTTTTTTTTTTTTGAGGAGAAACACTAAATTACCTGGTTTTCATGGCAAGGTCCCTGACAATATTCAGTCAGACTTTCCAGGGTCTGGTTGATTAGTGCGACATTCTTCTCATTTATATACAGACCAAGAAGTCCAAGCCCTCCAGTTGTACTCCCACAAATGCAATCCAGAAACTGCAACGTCTCACACACCAAGTTGTAGTTGGTCTTATTGTTTTGACAACGAAGGAAGTTCTGTAATTGGACATTTTCAGTGGAACAGGGAGAGTTGGGGCAAAGGGGAAGAAAAAAGAT
>NC_133617.1:713653837-713683837 GCF_048593235.1 Sminthopsis crassicaudata
CTAGAATCACATTGTAAGAACTGATTCTATTTATTAAACACCTATTATGTGCTAGACATTTGTTTAAGAATACAAAGACAAAAAATGATATCCTCAAGGAGATTTATATTCTATCATAGAAGTAAAATAAAGATTTGTTCAGGGACACACAATTAGTAAGAAGAGATAGAATTTTAACTCAAATTATCCTGACCATAGATCTAGCACTCTATCCATTTATTTACACAAGCCCAATATTATTTTTTTTTATTTACATTGTGCCTTAAATTTTAGAAACCACTATACTCAGACCCCTGAGCTATGTAGTACAAATATTATCTCCATATTTAACCACAAGGGGCCTTAGAGGCCATTTACTCCAATTTCATTTTGCAGTTGAGGAAACTGAGGTTCATGGGGGAAAGTGGCTTGCTCAATGTCACCTAGCTTCTGCCTCCAAATCTAGCCATCTTTCCATGGGAAGTGCATTGAGAAACCGGAGGCTCTAAGAGATGTCATCACTTGCCCAAGGTTACACAGATAGTGAGGAATATTCAATCTCACTTCTGATTCCAGATTCAATCTTTGGTTTCTGTTGTTGTTCCCCTCTGCACTCAGTGTAATCAATAGCTTTAACCTTAGCAACCCCATCCTGTGTCCTACAATCAATTAACCACAGTGCCTCAGGAGCAGTAAATTCTATTGATCCATTCCTTCCCAGAATCATAGAGTGACAGAAGTTGAGAGCTAGAAAGGACCACAAGAGCCATGTAGTGCAACCCATACTTATTAAAGAATCTTTCCCACTGTATCATAGCCAACAAGTGGCCATCCAGACTTCATAATTGAAGCAAAATCCACTATTTTCCAAGGCAGCCCATTCTATTTTGGGAGAGATCTAAAAATTAGGAAGGTTTTGGGTGCAGGGAGGCTAGCCCTCAAATAAAGCTTCCCTAAATGCAATTTGGGATGAAAGGACCTTAGAGGTTAACTAGTTCCTTCCTCCTATTTTATAGATAAAAAAATCAAAGTCAGAGAGGCTGTTTTATCTGTAACATCACATCCGTGCTAAGTGAAAGAGCCATGATTCCAATCACTGTGTTTACTTGTCTCATCTAGAAACAAAACTAAGCAAGTAATGTAATCCTTCTTCCACACATGAGTTCCTCACATCCTTCAAGGTCATTGTCATAAACTTCCCTGAGTCTTCTCTTTTACAAAATAACCAGCCCTAATTTCTTCCAAGTGCTGTTTAAATGGCATGGGCTAGAGACCTTGACCAACTTAATAGACTTCCTCTTGATGCTATTCATTTCATCAATGGCCTTAATGGACTGGGCTGGTCAGCATTGAACCTTGGATTCATTAGGGCAGAGTAGAGTGGAATATGTACCTTTTTCTCCTGGGAATATAATTATGTCTCTCCCTCAGCTCAGATTTGCAAGACTTTCTGTGCTATCTCACTATTATCTTGTATTGAGAATAGAATCATTATTAAGTCTTTTTTTTTTAGAAACTAGTATCTAAGCATATCTATTTAATCTTATACTTAAGAAGCTTTGAAGTAAAGCATACTTTTATCTCTTTTAAATTTCATCTTTTCAGATCCAGTCAAATATTCTGTCCTATCAAGGTCTTTTTGGACCCCAATTGTCAGTTATCCCTTCAACTTCATGCAAACTACAAATTTGATCAAATTGTGATCTCTCTCTTTATCCAGCAAATTGATAAATGTGTTCAAGTACCTAAGGCTGAGCAGGTAACCCTGGGAAATTCTGTAGGTTACCTTCTTCTGAGATGGCTTCAAATCAGGACAAATCTTTGAAAATAGACATTTAACCAATTCTCAATCCATCTAATTGTATCTTTTAGACTACTGCTCTCCATCTTTTCCATAATAGTAGCATCAATTAATTAATTAAACATTTCTTATTGCTTTATTGGAAGGCAATAGAAATATATAGTCACAGAATTATAGATTTAAAGCAAAAGAAATCATAGAGACAACTGAGTTGAACATTCTTATTTTAAAGACGAGGGTACCTAGACCCAGAGAGATTGGATGACTAGTCCAGGAATATGATTCCTCTCAAGAAGCTTACATTCTACCAAGAAGCTACATGCTCACAGATAAGAAAATGTGGGGCACATTCAAAAATTTAAAAATAACCTGGAAAGCTATAAGGGAGCACAAAATCTGAATCAGTAAAGAGTTTTTGAGGATGCTAATGCATGAGTTGAACTTTAAAGGAAGCCAGGAGTTTTAAGAGTTGGAAGTGAGGAAAGAGAGCCTCTGGCTCTAAAGAACAGTTTCCATAAAGGCACAAGAGGTGAGATGAAATATTGTATATGAGGAGCATCAAGTGACCAGTTTGGCTGAAGTGTCTAGTGTGTGAAGGAGAATGATATGCAATAGCCCAGAAATGGAGGTTGGAGGCAGAGTGCCAAGGACTTTAAGTGATAAAGAGGAAAATTTGTATTTATTCATCCCAGAGGCAATGGAGAATCAATGAAGCATTTCAACCAGAGAAGTGACTCTCTCAGACCTGCAGTTTTTGAATATCAATTTGACAAATGTGAGAAGGGTGAATTGGAGAAGGGAGAGATTAGACAAAGAGCATAAAGAAAATACTGCAATAGATTGGGGGAGAGATAATGAGTTACAGGATTGGAATGGTTGTGGTATAAGTGTAATGAATGGAACAGATACAAGAGTTACTGAAGACTTGCATCAATAAAGCTTGATTAATGATTGAATCTTGGAGAGGGGATGAAAAAAGAAACAATCAAGAATAATTCCTGTTTTCAACCTGGGTAACTGGGAAAAATGGTGGTGCCATTAAGAATAATGAACTTAAAAGGAGGGATGGATTTGGAGGAAAGGTAATGAGTTCTGTTTGGGGAATGTTAACCTTGAATTGTTTGCTAGACATCCACATTTTTTAAATGTTTAGTAGAAATATCAACCAGGCATTTGGCGACCTGGATTTGTAGCTAAAAAGATGAGGGTAGAATATGTAGCTCTGACATCTTTTATATCATGAAGATAGTTAGATCCCTGAAAGAAGATCAAAATATTGGGAGACTGTAGAGAAAGGAGAGAACTGAGGCTGCAGCCTTGGGGACAGAGCCAAGTATAGGATATAAGTGAGGATCCTACAAAGCAGACTAAGAAGGTAAAATCAAATAAAGAAGAGAAAAAGCAAATATTTTATCAAGTGATGTTCTAATATCTGTGTAAACAATCCAACCTCTTTGCCTGATCTACCAGATTTGAAACCATGTCAAAATTAAAAAAAAAAAAAAAAAAAAAAAGGAAATGAGGTTAATGTGTTACTAACCATCCCTCTAATAATTCTAGTTTTCCCAGTAATCAAAGTCAAGCTCACCAGCCCATGGATGAATGACTATTCTCTTCTCTTTTTGTGGCAAGGTGGATGGGAGAAATCAGGACTTTTGCCCTTTGCCAATCCTATGATACCCCTCTGATTTCCCATTATTTTTCTAAGATTACTTTGACTCACCAAAATACTGGGCACTCCTTTCAGTACTTCTGTAACTACTTTATGTGTTACAGGTTAAATAAATTCCTCAAGAGCACCTGGATTCTCTCATTATCTCCATACTTACCTTGCATATCAGCTCCCTGTTAGCCACTTGGATTCTGTCCTTTCTAGTGCAAGTGCTACTGGTAGAGGTGGGGTGGTATTCTAGGAGGGAGAAATTGAGGGACTCAGCCTTTTGTCTGTCATCAGTTATTTCTGAAATAAACAGTGGCCCAAGCTCTTGTTTGAACCTCCTTTATTTTACCTAATAAAGATTTTTTTAAAGCAGGTTTTCATTGTTTTTAACTTTCCTTATTGGACATAGATCATCTGAGCTCTTTTACTGATCCCATTATTCTTAGTCCATTGTTAAACATGTATTAAGTGCCTACTAGTTGCCAGGAAGTGTGATAAGCATTGGGAATGTAAAGAAAGTTAAAAGACTGTCCCTGTTCCCAAAGATCTCATAGTTTAATAGGGGAGACAACATGAAAACTGTATACAAACAAGCTCTCTTGCCTGTTTTTGCCTTTTCTATATATTTCTTAAACAATAACAACAAAAATCCTTAAAGGTTTTTAATAAGTCCCTTGTGTGAGCTCATCTATCTCTTACTTCTCTTTGTTATTAGAGTTGGTTCTTTTTTTTTTTTTTTTTTTTTGAGTTCAGAATTTAAATCCTGAAAGTTTCCTACCCTTCTTGGACAGTTTCTCTTTTAGAATGCTAAGATGGGCTCCTACCTCTCCTTTTTCTAAAGAACTCTTTGTAAAATGTTCTCTTAAAATCCAAAGGGCATGTCAGACTATTCTCAGCCTCCCTCTCCTTCGATATCACAAACTCCAGAAAGAACTCATGCTCTGTCCCAAGGTTCTCATCATTTCTACTCCAGCAATGTGTTCCTTCTTCTTGGTAAGAATCACAACTGAAATAAAATTGACCTATTGTGGTTTCCTCTGTCTTTTTTGAAGGATGAAATTATGCTTAGAGACAATCAAGAAGCAACTTTGGATTTTGGCAGAAAGCACCCATTATTTCTAGATGAAAGAAATCCTTATTCCTATTATATCTTTGCCTCTATTCAAACACATAATCTAATTCCCCAAAGTCTTCATCAACTTTCTCCTTCTGTTCAGGGTGCATACCCCCTGGCAAAATTACTTCTATATTTTATTCTGTTGGTTTTTATCCTAATATCCTTAATCATGAGATCTCTGTCAGGTCCTTGACTTCTTCATGTGGGTAAAATTCAAAATATATATTTTTCACCTTTATGTCCTCTCTTTTTTTTTTGAATCAGTGTACCTATCCAGAGCTACCAAATATCAGTGATACCTATCTTTGCCTGCAAAGCTCCTCCACTAACCCCATCCTTATTTCTACCTCATGGCTTCTTTGGCTTTTTTCAAGACTCAATTCAATTCCTAAGACCTTCAAAAAGCCTTTCCTCTAATTTTTTAGGAAACTTTTCAGTTTCCCCCCCTGCTAATATCTTCTGATTTCAAATGGCATTTTCTACTCTACATATATGTTATACTTCTCATTATTTACATGTTCTCCCTCCCTATTAAAATGTATAATCCCTAAAGAAGGACTATTTTTTTTTTTCGTCCCCATATCTTAGCACAGTGTCTGGCACATCAGTGACACAGTGACTAGAGTTCAGGACCCAGATTTAGCAGGACCTGAGTTTGAGTCTGACCTATGAAACTTACCAGCAGAGTGATCTTTGGTGAATCATTTAATCTATACCAATCTCAATTTCCTCATCTATAAAATGTGAATAAGGGCATCTACCTTCCAGGCTTATGAGGATAAAATGTGATAGTATTTGAGAAGTACTTTGTAAATCATAAAGTACTATATAAATGTTAGTTATTATTATCAATATCAATAATAATAATAATAATATTTGCTATTGATTGATTGTATTGGGAAATGCAAAGTTTTTTTTTTGTTTGTGGGCTAAACTGTGCAATTATATCTATATCTATCTATCTAAATAGATATCTCTCTAATCTATCTATCTAAATAGATAGATAGATAGATAGATAGATAGATATAGGTATAGATATAGATATTTAAGGGCAAAGCTTTTATTCCTGACCCCAATTCATAGCACTCATCTCCTATGATTTTTCTGCTTGTTTCAACTAATGTTTTTTTTCTACATTTTTTTCTATATATAAGATCTATATCAATTGTCACTTTTCTCACTCCTCCCCCTCATTTTACTTGTTTGAAAATCTTTCAATTAGATTTGCAAGATCCATGCAAATACATGCTTATGTTTGGTTCAGTCCATCCCCAGCCAAGAGACTGTAATTCTCCTATTTTAAGGTGCAGTTTAGAATTGCAGATACCTTTTTCAGTCACCATTCTCTTAGCCAACTCTTTAGTTCTCACAAGAGCCTTTCTGTTCTGCATCCTTTACCTGCTCACCTCTGTTTTTCTGTTTCTTGCCTAAGACTTTGTAGTCTTTGTCCTACTTTCTCCCTCCTGATCCTCTAGAGACTCATGATAAATCCCCATTTTTAGGAACCAGCATGGAAGAGGGAAAGCAAAAGACCCGGGCAAAAAGTTCATAAATAACAAAGAGAATTGAATCTCTTTCTTAAACTATTGATTTAATGCACCAAGAATAGGGATATTTCTCTTATTTCCTGAGATTTCTGCAATCTAGAGGCAGTATTTAATAATGATTAGGATGATGGACTTGAAATCAGGAAAATCTGTTTTTAAATTTTACTTGTGACACTTGGTAGCTGTGTGACTGTAGGTATGTCATTTACTCTCCTTTGCCCTCCTTTTCATCATCTGCCAAAATGAAGGAATTAGACCGCTAAGTTTGGGAAAAGAACTGAAAAGAAGCTGAAAAGCTCCAAATGTAAGAAACTATGATCTGTAGTGTCAAAAGGAGGAGAATGATGACTCCATCTTACTTCTTCCTATTGCTTCCTTGGACCAATTAAATATGAAGAAATACAGCCAAAGCTATGCATTACCCAAAATGCATATTGTCTATCTCTGGGAAAAAGTCATTTTTCAAAAGAGATTTAGTAGCAAAATAGGCTTTCAGATTCATTTGTGCTAGCTTTCTCTGCAGCCTCACTGTATGCAAATGATAGAAGACAGGATTTTTCTTAAAGCTTTATAATCATGATGGCTATTTATGATCGTGTTGGTTGTGTTTTATGATCATTTATTACCTCTTTTTTAATGAATTAGTGCATCTGGTGCCTTTCAGCTCGGGCACCTTATGGTTCTCATTGGTTTCTATTATTCATTATAGAATATAAGGAAGCACAGGAGGACAGGATTCTGCCAGGTAACGTGATAAACTAAGCACAGGTGAGGAAGGAGATGCGAACTCCACATCTGGACTCATTCATCTCTTTCCCTCCTAATTTTGAAAAAAAGGAAAATAGTTGTAATTCAGAGGTAGTGATCATTTTTGGGATCTCTTCTGTAATTTTCTAGGCTGAATTGAATTTTCCAAAGGCCAAGAAAAACATACAATGAAAAGTTGTGCATGTCAATCACAGCTACCCTTTTTAATATGATTTCATCAGAGCAGAATCTGTGATTTCATAGCAGAATTTGCTATATTTCATGAATCATCTCTATAAACATGAATGAAGCCTTAGAGACAATAAGGTTTAGAGCTTTCAGGCCCTAAGAGAAGTAATAACATTTACAAAGCATACCTAAGTTCAAAAGCCTGGGCTAGACACTGGAGACCAAAAAAAAGTACTTCTTTCCCTCAAGGAGAGGTTGAACTTCTGCACTTTAGAAATGGGGAAATAGAAGAGGAGACAAAAAAGGATTTGTCACAGAGCACAGAGGTGGGTAGCTGCAAACCCAAATATTTACCTAAATCCAATGCCACTTAATGAAGAACATTCCTTACTAATAGACTGGCCCTAGCAATAATCCTTTAATAATTACTGATATAGAGAGAGCGCTTGAAAATTTTGTAAAGTGCATTCAAAAATTTGATCTCATTTGAGCCTCACCCTTTGAGAGATGTCTACAAATGAGGAAACTGAGTTCCAGAGTTTAAATGGATTGCACGGCCCCATACAGTATTTGAACACAGATTTTCATACCTCCAGATCTAAAACTTAAGGCATCACACGTAAAAAATGCTGCCTCTCTTCAGATAAATGTCACTGTCATGCCGATTTGAAAGCTGAGAGTAATATGCAAAAAAAAAAAAAAAAAAAGGCTTTCAAACATCTGTCTTCACATATGGATTCTGTTCTTAAATCCACTCATAACTCTAAAAGCAAACCAGAAAATTATTTCTATGCAATAGTCTTTAGTTTTCCAAACTTAAAAAAAAAAAAATTAGGATAATTCCCATAATTCCCATGCTTGGTTTTCTCTGTTGACAGAATGAATGAGTCATGCTAATCAAGTACCCTGAGCTTCCCTAAAGAGAGGCTTTAGTCATATACAAAGAATTATGATCACAGAAAATGAATATTCTTGCCCTTGAAAAATATAAGCTCTTTGAAGGGAGGAACTGCTTTTTGTTTTTTAAGATATATTAGCACAAAATCTGTTGTACAAAAGGCATTTAATAAATACCTTGAATATTTACAACAATGCTTCAAGGCAAATATGAGGACATCTTGAAGGATGGGAAAGCAAGCTATTTGTCCAAGAAATCAGTGGGGAAAGTGTCTTTTGCCAAATTTCTTGCTGATATTGTCAGGAAACTATCTTAGTTCCTTATGAGGATAGTTTCAGAGTTTCAGAGTCAGAAAGGATCTCATAGGCTGAGTAGTTCAAAATTCATTTTTACAGATGAGATAACTGAGGCCAAAGGAGAAAAGTGACTTGCCTAAGATAATATAGGCATTTATGTTGCCAAGTGGAAATTTAAGCCCAAAATGTTCAAGTCTCCCAAGCTAGTACTCATGTTCATGCCATCACATATTAATGGTTTAATTGAAAAACTTGGATGCAATTTACTGTTTCTTTTCCTTTTTTGGCCAGATGCTTTGATTTGTCATAATAATGGGGAAAAGGATATGAAATTGAGTGCACATTGAAAAAAAGACTTTTGTTGCTATTGGCCTGCATATTATTATTTATATTGCATTTATAAACATAATTGGTTTCACTAATTGACTATGAACCAGATATTAATGATTTGAAAGTATGATCCAAACATTTCAATTCTAATCCTGAGTATGGTCTTGCCTGTTTCCTTTTAATGATAAAAGCATATTTACACAGCACTTTGAGATTTGCACAGCATTTTATCTGTTCTCTGACTCTTTCTCTGTTTCTGTCTCTGTCTTTCTCTTTCTCTCCATTTCTATTTCTCTGTGTCTCTGCCTCTGTGAATGTCTGTGTCTCTATCACTTTCAGTCTCTGTCTCTTTGCCTCTCTCTCCATTTTTCTTTGTATGTCTCTCTCTCTCTCTCTCTCTCTCTCTCTCTCTCTCTCTCTCTCTCTCTCTCTCTTTCTCTCTCCTTCTCTTTCCATCTTTGTATCTGTCTCTATCTCTCTATCCACCTTTCTCTCTCTGTCTCTCTCTGTGTGTCTTGGTCTCTTTGTATCTCTCTCCCCCTTTCTCTCTCTCTCTCTCTCTCTCTCTCTCTCTCTCTCTCTCTCTCTCTCTCTCTCTCTCTCTCTTTCTCTCTCTCTCTCTCCCTCTTTATCTACCTTTCTCTCTCTGTCTCTTTGTATCTCTATCCCCCTTTCTCTCTGTCTTGGTCTCTCTTTGTCTCTTTGCATTTCTCTTCCCCTTTCTGTCTCTGTCTCTATCTCTCTACCTCTCTATCCACCTTTCTCTCTGTCTCTGTCTCTTTGCTTCTCTCTCCACCTTTCTGTGTGTCCTTGTCTATCTCTCTACCTCTCTATCCACCTTTCTCTCTGTCTCTGTCTCTTTGCTTCTCTCTCCACCTTTCTGTGTGTCCTTGTCTATCTTTCTGCCTCTCCATCCACTTTTCTCTCTGTGTCTGTGTCTCTCTTTCAGAAAGATAAAAAGATCAGTTCCAAGTTACACACTTAGTGGGCAGAACTTGAGCCTAAATACTGCCAGCATGCCCATGATTATTTCTATTATTCTGTGTGGCAAAAAGGGCTAGCTTTTGAGTTCAAAAACCCAGTTCACTCCCCACCTCTAACAACTCCATATGTCCTCAGATGAGTCCCTAATCCCCTCTTAGCTTCAGTTCCTCCTCTGTGAGATGAAAGGGTTTGACTGCCATAACCTAGACAGATTCTCCTAGTGCTAAGATTCGATGGATGGAACACAGTTCACATAATCCATATGTGGCTCCTTTAAATATGTATGGCTAGAACAGAATGGAAATGTAGTTTATGTAACAACCCCCACTTAGAAAAGCCTTTGGTAATTTCCATTTTTATCAATTAATTAAAATCCTGCACAGCATGAGCATGAGGTCAAGCAATAGATGGTTTCCTTAATTGGATATTAAATAATAAGGCTGATACAATTTTGGCTTTAGGTGGAATATTTTATTGCTCTCTCCATATCCTGCCATTTTCCTTTCCTTTTTTCTTTTCTTTTCTTTTTTTTTCTTTTTTTTTTTTTTGGAAGAAATATATTGTTTCAGACTTCTATTAAACCATGCCATTATTTCATTCAACAAATATATTAGGCAACATCACCAAGTTCCTCTCAGCTTCCCAAACTTGTAAGAAAGCTTTTTGAAAGGTATATTTATTGATTTCTTCCCCTGCTAAAAGGACCCTTCCTCTTTCCTAAGCAGATGTGCTGTATCTGAAATGTTCCATCCTTGGATACAGCACAAAAATAGAAAAAGAAAATGAGAAAGTAATTATGTTTTTCACTTGCTAATTAAATAATTAGAATATAATACTATATCCTCATAATGAATGTGCTTTGTGAAAGCTGCCCCTAAGAAAATGGAGATATAATGAAGAGAGAAAAGAGGTAATAAAATGGAAAGAAGGAAGAATGTGGAATCCAAGAATCTAGGGTTTCCATGCTGTCTCTATCACTCATTATCAGTATATGTGTGATCTTGGACTAATCATTTTCCCTCTCTAGCTCTGCCTAAAAAATAAGAGATTTGGATGATATGAATTCAAAGTTCCCTCTTTGACTTGATCCAGTAGGACAAAAAGAGCCAGAAGGAAACTCTTACAACCTCAGCTCTTGTTTGGTTCTACCACTAGACCATTGGAATTATAGATTCCTAGCTGGGGTAATCTCTCACCTTCTTTTTCCCTACCTGAGAAAGATAAAGCAAGGCTCTCATCTCTAGAGCTGAAAGAAAATTTAGAGGCCATTTAATCTAATATGTTATTTTACAGATAAGGAAAACAAGGCCTGGATAGGAAAAGTGGCCCAAGGTCACACAATATCTTCCATGATTTGGACTGGGCGAGGGTCAGTTCCATGATACAGATGATTAATCTGGCATATGATGAAAGGAAGCAAATATCCCACTCAGTTTTAGAAGCCAGGTTGAGTCCAAGTCAAAGTGAGACCCAAAGGACTTCACTGAACAATTGACTTTAATAGGTAATCATCTTCTATTTATCTCATGATTAATCTTGGCTCTCAGCAGTAGCTCAAATAGGTCCAGGCTCGATTCCAACTTGACGATGGAAACATAAGGAGAGCATATTGCAGGCTGAGACTATTGTAGGGCTTTGCCTTATGTCTCTATAGAGTAAATCTCATCAATTCAAGCCTCTGAATTTGAAGATATGTGTTTATTTGGGTATAAACTGGGATAAAATTTCCTTTCTTTTAAAAAATTGATCAAGGGATGACTAAATGAACAAATTAATTGGGTAATTTTGTCAAGGGAATATTTAGCTAATTTAAGAAAATAAAATTTTGCTTCAAAAACACACGTTTATTATTGAATACATGTTTTTAAATTGAAATCTTTTAGGTCAAGCTGAGGTTTCACTTCTCTTGTGAATCCTTCCCTGATTCCCCTCCCATCCTGGCTGAAAATGCTCTTTCATCAAATTTCATAGTCTCTCTTTTGTGCTGAGGACTTCTCACTTGTATTTCATTCTTCAGTGATCACTTCTGGAGGCATTAGGAAATATTAAAAATGAGGGCAGAACTTAAAGACATCTCATCTGAACTCGTGTTAGAGAAAACACTTTCTCCCTATGTGACTAGAACTAGTTTCTTACATTTTTCAACTCATTTTTCTCATTTATAAAATGAGAAGATAGAACCAGATAATTTCTAAATATTACTCTAGATTAAGTTTTTTTTAAGTAGATATCTATACCACCAGCAACTTCACTCCCCAGCAAAGCTAAGATCACATCAGTTAACAAACATTTTTTAAGTGCCTATTCTACTAGTACAGTACTATCGTACCATTAAGTGGTGTTGTAGTAAGCCTTGGGAATATAAAGAAAGGCCGAAAAGAATTCCTGTTTTCAGACTAATGAATGATATAAAAAAATGATTAAAAATTAGCATACAGAGGATAATTGGAAATAATCAACAGAGAGCACACTAAGAAAGATCATAAAACGCTTCTTTTAGAAGGTAGAATTTTAATTGGAGCTTGAATGAATCCAAGGAAACCAGGAGTGAGAGTGAGGAGGGAGAGAAATCTAAACATGGGGAATAGTAGGTGGAATGCCACTTGTCATAAGAATAATAAGCCTGATAATCTTAGACAAACATGTTTAGACTTGCATGAAATAGTGAAGAAAAATGAGCAGAGTGAAGAAAACATTGTATTCTGCAACAATATTGTTTTAAGATCAAGTTTGAGTGACTAAATCATTTTGACTTTTATAAATAGCCAAATTGACCATCAAGGACATATGAAGGAAAATGCTATTTGCATCCAAAGAAAGAATTGATAAGTATGTAAAGAATGATTTGTACATATATACATATATTTATAATGCATACACATTTGCATACTTACACATATTTTACATATGTACATATGAGATGCATATTTGTGTCTGATGGTAGCCATCTCTAGTGAGAAGGAAAGAAAAAGGGAGGGAGAAATTTACATAAGAATTTTATTATAATTTTTTAAATAGTAAGTTACATATAATACATTTGCAGTTTTGTGTGCAAATTTTTTCACTATTATACCATATTATGGATATATTGTTTTATTCCATAAGTTAAAAATAAAATAAATAACAATTTAAAAAATAAAATGCATAGAGTTGAGATGTAAATTTTTTGGTTGTTTGTTTATTTTTTGTACAAGGAAAAGCAAAGATCCTGTATCATTGGATTGTATAGTATATTAAAGAAGGAGAGGAGTAAGATTCAAGAAGATTAAAATGCTAAGAGAAGGCTAAAATATGAAGGACTTTAAATGCCAATTGGAGAGTTTTACATTTTATCCTAGAAGTGATAATGGAGCAGTGCTATTTATTGAATAAGAGTATGATTCTACTGTGCTTCAGTAAAAGTCACATGCTACTTTTACTATGTAGAGGTTGTTCAATCCTATCCAACTGTTTGTTACTCCGTGAATTTGTCCATGGGTTGTTGTGTTTTTTTTTTCAAATGATTTGTCATTTTCTTTTCCAGTGCACCCCTACTTTACAGATGAAGAACTGAGGCAAATACAAGGTAAATGACTGCCAGGGTCACACAGCTAGTAACTGTCTGAAGCTGTGTTTAAACTCAGATCTTCCTGATTCCAGACCCAGTGCTCTCTCCACTGTACTACTTACCTGCCTGAGTTATTAATATTCCCTTAAAATTACTATCTATTGAATATATATTTTAATATATATAACATACACACATATATACAGATATCATTTGTATGTATAAACACTTTTGATTAATATGCATATATGAAATTATATATAATAGAAATGTATGATAAAATATCCAAATATTAATATAATGATATAAATTATCAAGATAAAGATTATAAAATATAAATATCTGCAATATTATATATGCATATACAGATATATGATTTAGCATTAATCATATAATGTATATAAATGTTTATATGTTTAGTTATATATATGTACTTACATATATATAATTTGTATTAACTATGTGTATTTGTATATTTACTTATATATATATATGTATATACATATATATATATATATATGCTTATTATTTATTTCCCAATAAAATGTATGCTTCATGAAGGTAAAAACACCTTTGTCTTTTTATCCGTAGGACTTTGGAGTGTCTACCACAAAACAGGCATTTAATAAGTGCTTGTCAAATCTAGCTAAAAATAATTTTGAGAGAAAGCACACATTAGTAACGAGGCAAATGGAGAATCATGCAAGATTTTTTGTAACACCTGAGCTGACCTTTGGAGAGAGCTAAGGGTTCTACAAGGATAAAGATAATGGGAGAAGGATGGAGTGGACACACTGGAGAAAATGACTGATTGAAAACACACTCTCAAAACCTAACTCTATCCAGTGGAAGTATCCCAGAGGAGGAAGGGGATTCTGACAGCAGGAAATCTATTCCTAATTTTCGGTCACTGTACCAATTCTTCTAACCTCATCTTTAATCGGCTGCCTCCTAGGCCAATAAGAGATTAAGTATCTTTGGACTGATTTTCACATTGTGAAGAGTTATTTTGACACTTCCACTCAAAGATTTTTTGTCAGCCTAATTAAACTCTTATAGTATAAATGTCATGCCTAATATCAGCCCATTTACCAGTCCAGTTTTCCCTCTGATTCTTAATAACTCTGCTTCTACACCGTAATTTTCCCTTTGTACACCATTTTTAAAAGTTTGAATAGCAGAAAGGAACAGCTGGGGGATAAACAGCCAAACTCCTGAAGAACAAAGGAAATGAAATATTCTAAGATGATAAGTTTGACAAAATGAATTCAGTAAAATGAGTATTTTTGTAACAAGTGATGATTTTTAATTTCATTCTCTGAATGATAAACAATGCTAAATAATTTCACAAATACTCTCTCCTCCAAAGTCAAATAGTAATTTCTGAGCTGGCTTGGCAATATTACTTTTCTAGTGGATTAGCACAACAGCTGTAAGTATAGAAATCTTCTCAATTTCTGCAAGCCCCAATTTTATCCATCTTACTAACTTCATCTTGCTGACATCCCTTTTATGGACTCCAATCACTTTGAGGATATACTGCCTCCAACTGACAGTAGTAATCTACTAATGTACATATTCAGTAAGATAGCATCCTTGAAGTGTTTGGTTTATTTATTTATTTATTTTTTTAGTATGGGCCAAAGATTGACATAAGTACACTGACGCTGTCTTATTTAGTCTCCCTTGTAACTGACAGTACATGCTTTTAAGATGGTAGATCATTATATAGAAGAGGTACAGAATAGAGAAAAACTCCAGAACTATCATGTGTGGTACTTTCTATCCTAGCATCATAAACAGAGAGTGCTAACAAAAAAACCGCAGCTAACCAACTGTGACTACTATAATACAGTCTTTTAAAAAAACTTCAAAAATGTTTTTCCAAATGTCTAGTGAGTTTGTGAGTTTTACTGTTAAATGAACAATGTTTTTTCCTCCTTCAATTTTCAAAATCTTCCCAAGACAAGAGTTAAAGCTCTTGACTCAGAAGAACTCTATCTGACCTTCCTTTATTCTTATAGTAAAGTCAAATAATTTTACCTTTCCCCTAAATATTTACTCTTAGATCATAGTTATGAGTTACACAAGTGTTAACATCTCCATCATATACATGGTTGTGCCTTCTCTTGAATCAGCCCAAGAAGAAGAGGGATAATTGTTTTCTATCCCTCACCAATCAATCAACCAACTACCATGCACTTATTTGACACTATTATTATATAAAAGTCAGTATCATGTTGTATTTAGGGACCTGGCCACAAAATGAAGAAGAGAAATTACAAAGAACATGTGACTAGTAATGGAGGTTCCTCATGGAAAAATCTATTTTTTTGTTATTCCAATTTCTTACCTGCAGTGCACAGCAGTATCTTGAAAAAAAATAAACATTTAATAAATGCTTATTGATTAGTGGTATTCTCCGCTGAAATACAAATATTTGAGGTTGAGGAGAATGGAAAATAATAAGTTCTTCTGGACATATAGAATTAAAATGGTGAACAATACAACATCCAGGTGAGGACTTCCAACAGACATTTGCTAATGTGGAAGGAGAGTTTAAGAGAGGAATTAAGGATAGATAGATTTGGAAATCACCTGCTTGGAGATAATAATTAAACCATAGGAATGAATGAGATAAATAGGGAGAATATTGAGAGACAAGAGGTCTCAGGGCAGAGCCTTGGGAAAAATTCAAGCTTAGAAAGTGTGAGATGAATGACAATTCAGCAAAGGAGACTGAGGAGTGTGCTTGGACTAATAAGAAGACAACCAAGGGACCAAATATGAGAACTGAGAAACCTGAAGACAGCTATCTTTTCTCTAGGTTATATATGTCCATTTCCTTCTATCAATCCTTCTGTGACAAGGTCTACAATCCACTTCCCTTTATTGATTGCTTTTAATTTGTGTTCTAGCTCCCTTATATCCTCCATAAAGTGGGACAGTAAAATTAGGATTTCCCAAAGAAAAAAAAAAAAAAAACATCAATACAAAAGTCACTGTGGGCTTTTGCTAATGTGATGTTGGGATTTTGTGTGTGTGTGTGTGTGTGTGTGTGTGTGTAAATGTAACAATAATGTCATTCTTAGAATAAGTGGAATTAGAAAGAGAAAAGAAGTCAAAAGGAAAGTAGAAGAAGAGACCTCTATAATGTAACCCTTAGAAAATTAGATCACAAAAGTTTCAAACATGAAATGATTTTTTTAAAGGCATACTAATTAGGCAATCATACTTTAGAAATAAAAAAAAAGTTCAGTAAGCATGTTGTTTCAAACTGAAGATCAAGGCAAAGCTTTTAGGTGTCTATCACTTCAAGTACTTCACCTGCCCATTTTCCATTAAGAGGCTTTCATAATATGAACCCCACAGTAACTTCATTGGCTTCAGGCAGGAACATCATAACATTTTATTGAGTGCTATTGAATGTTATGTGCAAGGCAGAAAATGTTGCTAATTAGCTCTGGCTTTTCTATTTTTCCTTTTTGGAGCAGTTATCACTGCAGCCTGCAGTTGGTTTAACTGGAAAGTATTTTTTGTGGATGAAGACTGGGAATAATAAACTTAATTCAACCCCTCAATTTCAAGGGGGAATGCTAGCTGTGAGTCTCTTGATCTCAGAGATGAGTTTCTTAGCAACCTTTTCCATTGTATTCTCCCCTCTTTCCGGCTTCTTCCTGATGCAGGATGCCTGAATTAGGACTAAATGGTTCCTAGGCAAAATTGGTTTGTCACAAAATTATTTAGAACGTCATCTGTCTTTTCATTTCTGAACTTTTTAAAACACCTTTTCCCTGTTTTATGACTTTCAATCTCCAAAAACAGATGTGTTCTCTCCTTCCCCCATCAAAATCTGTTCTCAAGAAAGAATCAAAGAATCATTGATTTAGACTTAGAATGGAACTTTAAGGTCATCTAGCCCATTTTACTTTTGAAAAAGCAGAAGCCTGGAAAAGTAAAGTAATTTGTTCATGTCACATTGTTTGTAAATAACAGACCCAGAATGAAAAAACAGGGCTGGCCCTCTACCTCCAGGGCCATGTTCTCTTGAATGTGCCATTTTGCTTCACCAGATATGATTCGCTTTATTTTTAAGTTTTATTTATTTTATTTTTAAATTATGCAAAAAAACCCAAGCATTTCCATAACATAGTAAAATAAACAAAGGTGATTGCACATGGAACTGCAAATTTATTTCGTACATTATTTTAAAGAGATGATGGACTTTAAAGTGTATTTAAGTCATTGCATTCCCTCTCCACCAGGGATGTGTGATGTTAAACCATATTTTAAATTATAAAATCACAGATGAGGATTTGGAAGGGACCTTAGAGATCATCTATTCCAAAGGACTGTCATGAAACCATACCTCACATGTGGTCATTTAGCTTCCATACGAAAATCTCCAGGAGCATCCCATTCTACTTTTGAATATCTTGTTATTTATTTTTCGTTCTCAGAGATGACCATAACATTGGAAAGGTGACATCATGGCATGCAAGTAAATTGGATTTAAGTGATGGAGGGCTGTACAAAGTCACCAACTTTATTTTCTCTTCCTGAGTCCAGTGGCAAGATACAGATCAGGATACCTGGAAATGGCCCCAATGCAGGGGGAGACATTAAGCCTTATTTCTCCAGCTGATTGAAAGCATTTCCACCCAGGCATCAAACAAAATATGTCTGAACAATTTTCACTATCTGTTCCTAAGCCACCCTCTGGGACCAATCACAATTTTTTTCCCCCTCCATGTTACAGTCCTTTAACTAATTAAAGACTGACAGGATACTCCATCTTTTACCTGCCCAAGGCTTTTCTTCTCCAGGCTATATATGAAAAATCTTGTCCCATATAGTAAAGGTATGTTTAAGCATTATCCACAAGTTGGGAGAAGGTGCACTTGGGGCTATAAATAATTCCTAAAATCTTATCTCTTAGGTCTGACCTACTCTGTCTATGCATACGATCTTATCAATAATAATCAATAATAAATAATAAATAAAACCTATCATCAAGATGGTGATAGCCAAGGTGATCAATGCCCTGCTGAGGAGTTGGCAGACAGCACATTCACCAGACATTAGAATTGTCACAGCTGTAAGACTCTTAACTCAATCATCTTCAGTTCCATATAGGGTTTCTAATCCTTAGAGAGCTATGGTTTTTTCCTAAGCTTCAAAGTGCAGGACTCCCAATAAAGAAATGGTACTGGAAGAAAGTATCCTGAAAACAAGGTGAGGGCAGAGTGGGAAGCATTCTACTTCTTTGTCAATCTCACCTCAAAATGAAAGAAAATGAGTAAATTCAGAGACGGCTTAAAGTGGAAGGAAAAAAGCACCAAATCTGCAGTTTGAAGACCTGAACTGTATCTTCAATTGGACACAACTCTTCCTTGAACCTCACTTTACTCAACTATAAAATGAATGGGATAAAATTAATGGATTTGGAAACTTGGCCAAATACTAGAAAATGCTATGATTCTATCTCATAGTCTCATGTCTTTTATTCCAGACCCTCAAGAGTTTCTGGCCAGAAAATAAACAATTGCTATTTACTCTTGTTCTGAGCCATCAAAACCCAAATGATGAATTACCAGATGCCATATTGTACTCGGGGAATATAAGTACAAAGAATAAAATAAAGTCTACTCATAATGAATTTACATTCTAATGAGGGAAATAAGTGCTTAACTAAATATGTACAACACAAAAAAAAAACCAAATAAACACAAATATACACAAAGTAGTTAAATAGTTTGACAGAGAAGGCACTAGCAAAGAGAGGAACTGGCAATGGTTTTTATGTAGAAGATGATGATTGAACTGCAACTTAAAAGAAGAGAACGAGAGTAATGTATTCCAAGCTCAGGCCATGACCAATGCTAAAGCACTGAGATTAAAGGTGGAGGTGATTAATGAAATTGTTGTCTTTTCAATATTGTGTTTGTTTTATTACTATATCTTTGGCCTAGCTTTGCTTCTGACAAGTTTCATCTAAAATTAGGTTAAATACAGATAAAAGGTAAAATGCAGTTTTGACTTTCTAATGACCGACTAAGTGGTTTTTTACCAACTTCCTCGGCTTTGTGGAATTGAGAAGTGTTCCTGTTGTGAAGAGAAGATAAAGGCAAAGATCAAGAGAACATTAAAAACCTAAGAAGTTTTAACTTAAAATGAGTCTTTTTTGATATTTTTCATCTAATCTCCCTGCATCTCTTCTGATGTTAATGTTATAGATGGAGAAATTAAGTAAAGATTTAGAAACTGAGCTTCTGGTACCACCTTTATGAAAATTGGTTGTTCTTTAGTATTTTTTTTTAAATTTTTCTGTAGTGGTTGGATGTCTCTAAAAAGCCATTATTTCCAAAAAGTTTGGAAGCTAACAAAAAGAAACATCTTTCATTATCAAGATGATTCTTTAAGATTTGGTATATTCTTGACTTCCAGCCAAGTAAAGTGTGTCAGGTAAGACTAGTATCTCCTGTGTGAGGACTGTTGAGCCCTTTTCAGGGCTTCTTTCCACTTTGGGTGTCCACCTGATCCGCCTAACTCTCACTTGTGACTCCAAGAAGCTGTAGCATGCACACCCCAGTAAACCATTTTGGCAAATGAACTAAACCAGCTGGAGGGTAATCAAGGGGTCTCAAACATGCCAGAGAATGAAGAGAGCATCTACCCCAATTATGTGAAGACTTCCCCTGATGGAATGGGCAAATGAGAACAATTTGTTCCAACAGCTAGGAAGGCAGCTAAGTGGGTCCAATGGTGCACTTAGGGCTTGGTTGGGTACCCCTGTATCTTGAGCCATCACTAATCATCTTGACTCTGTCCTGCCATTGGACAGTGATGAGTGGAAGACAGACTAAGGTCAATGACTTTGTGCAACTCTGCCTCACTTAAATCCAATTTATTCAAATGCATTTATCCATTTTACCATTTCTACCTATCTTAAAGTCCTGTGGCAACAGGTAAGAATGAAGCAGCAAGTGTGAAGCCCTGAGAGCTGGAGTCACAACAAAGGTGGCCCGGGCCATAAAGTCATTCTCACTAAAAGCAGCAATGGGATTTGGTAGCCTCCTGGGTATCTTAGTAGCCCTTTTTAAAAATCACTTTGTTCACCTCCTGGTGTGAGGAAGGAACAAGCTAGAAAAAATGTCTCCTTAAACAACTCTATTCTGATTACCATAGCAGGTGGGGATCTCACCCTGTGGTCAACACATACACACAATGTATAAAAGGTTTTGCAAAGATGATTCTGGTACATGAAATGTGCAGACACTTTTATAAACAACATAAAATGCTGTGACCCTGAAAGATGAACAGCTCTTGTTGAGAGAGAATTCAGCAGGTATTACATCCAAATAACAATTCTCAGTAAAACAAGGGTGGCAAATGAAGGTTAGTTCTCTGAAATTGTAGATGGATGGAATTTTTAGAGTAACCACAATGAAGGGGAATGCCATGAAGATGGTGTGAGTTTTGCAACCAAAGCTAATCTAATCAACCAGCTTGTATGCCTACCAGAGGGAATGAATGACAAGCTCATGACAATGTAATTGTCCTTGCAGAAAATGTATTAGGAATCATAATGAACTCGAAGGACAAAGAAAAATGTTATGAAGACCTGGAGACCCTTATCATCAATGTGCCAAAAAAGGACTTATAATTCTGGTAGACTTTATTGCTAGAATAAATTCAGACTGGTAGGTATGGCAGGGAGTCCTTGGGAGGAATGGATTCAGAGACAGCAACAGCAATGATCACTTACTACTAAAGACATGTGATCCATGGACTTCTCATCAACAACACTGTTTTCTGTTTACCTAAATGCAATAAAACTTCATGGAAGCACCCTCACAGCAAACATTGCTATTTAAAATCAATTGGTGATTCTAAGATGAAAAGATAGACTGGATGTGAGTGTGACAAAGGCAATATGTGGCTCAGAGTGCTGGACTGATCATAGACTTATCCTCTGCAAGCTAAATAATTGCATTCAATAAAGATGGCATCCCTAAGGCAAAAAAGACTACTAGAAATATAATGTCAGCATATAAGATGAGCATACTTCTCTGAGCTGTAATAATTTGTTGACAGTTTGGAGGGTAAGTTAAGCCAACACAAAATTGGCAATAGTGAAGCAAAAAAGAAGTGTGTAGTTTTCAGAGATTCGGTGTACAGCACTGCATTTACTTATCTGGGTCAAAACACAATCATCAAAACTGGGTTTGATGAAAATAATGGGGAAATTCAGAAGCTGCTAAATAAAAAATGAGAACTTCATAAAGTGTACCAATGGAATTATTCATCCATTTCTAAAACGGCAGGATTTAATTTCATCAAAAATAAAAGATAAGCAAAGCTTAGAGCTATAGGATTATTGGCTCTGTAGAAAGGCAGATGAAATTCAGTTTTATGCTGATAACAATTCAAAGTGCTTTTTTGATGGCTCAAAGGTATTTATGGGCCAATGACCTAGGGTGCATCTCTACTACTCAGTGCTAATGGAACCACATTGATTAGTGATAAGGACATAATCCTAATGAAAAAGGCTGAAAACATTTTTAGTATTCTCAACAGAATGTCATCAATCAATGCTGAAGCCATTGACCTTTTACCTCAGATTGAAGTCAACTCTCCCTAGCTGAAGTTCTAGCTTCAAGAAAAGGTTTTTAAAGGCCATTAGGTTCCTTTTGTGTAGCAAAGCACCAAGTGTTGATTCTATTCCAGCTGAGATTTACTTGGGGAGGTTGCTGACTAAAATCTCTGGTTTATATTGCAAGAAGAGGTAATTCCCCAGGAGTTCAAGGACACCTCCATTGTCCATCTCTATAAAGGTAAGGAGAACAGATTGTTCTGTGACAATGGCATGGGGGAGGGTTGTCTCTCTGTAGGTCATTGATGGCAAGATCCTTGCCAGAGTCTTCCTTAATTGCCCTAGAAGATGGTCATCTACCTGAGAGCCAGTAGGGCTTCAGATAGGGCTGAGAAATAGTCAATATTGTGTTTGCTTCCTCACACTCTAAGAAAAATGTCAGGAGCAGAAGAATGGTCTGTACATAACATGCGGAGGTCTAACCTAGGCCTTTGATATTATCATTTTAAGGGCTTATGGAAAAAAATACATTAAAATATATGAACTTCCAGAGAAGTTCACTGCACTTACAAGTCAGTTCCAAGCTTTTTCAAATTTTCTTAGAGTAAAACAAGACTATGTGCTTGGTCCCATGCTTTTTAGCATGATGTTTTTAGCCATGTTGTCAAATTCTCAATGAGGATGACTATGGCATCAAAGTCAGCCACCACACTGATGATAAATTCTTCAAAATGAAAATGCTACAAGCCAAAGCTAAAGTGAAGGGAATGTTGGAGTACCATTTTCTGTTGTTATTGTTTATACTCACTCACACACACTCAATGAGGCATCAAAGTATGGATTATCTGCTGCTTGGGCTAATTTTGTCCTAACAATTAACACACAATTAACAACAATTAATATCAAGAAAACTCCACCAGCTAGCAACACATCATCCATATAGGACTCTATTAATTACAGCAAATGGAGAACTTTTGACTACTGTGGTTAAGTTCACTTTGCAGTACACTTTCCAGAGATAACGAGATTCACACACACATTACCAGTTAGGTCAGTGTTTGACAATCTCTGAAGGAAAGTTTAAGAAAGAAGAGGTATTAGATTGACTATCAAACTGAAGGTCTACAAAGATTTTGTGTTGACCTTATTCTGTGCATACCTGTAAAAGATGGACAGTATATCAATATCATGCTAGGAAAATGAATTGCTTCCATTGGAACTGTATCAGGAAGATTCTGAAGATCACCTGGCAGGATAAGGTACCAGACACTGAGGTGTTTTCTTGAACTAAACTGCCAAGCATTCCGACTCTATTGCAAAGAACACAGCTCTGTTGGGCTAGGTGCATTGTTCAAATGCCAAACATATGCTTGCCAAAAGATCTATTTTACAGAGAACTCACACAGGGCTTGGGCTCACATGGTGGTTATTAAAAGTGATACAAGATACTCTCAAGGTCTCTTTTAAGAACTTTGAAATTAAGTGCAATGATTTGATTTAATAAATCGTCTTTCCAAAGATGCTGTTATGAGTATTTCCTTAACAACAAAATATCTTAATCTAATGTATTCCCTTTCTTTTGCTGTTGTTGCATAATTACATTGGATTTGACAAGTATTTTAGCGTTCCAAAATGTATTGAATACAAAAATTAGTGTAAGCATATGCTTATGTTTACAGATATTGTAAAATGCATGTTTTCTTTGGGGAAAAAAGAACTTTGGAATTGATTGCATGACATGGGAGACATTGGCATAGGACCACCCAGTATGGCATGTCCTCAGCAGAAAAGGTACTGTGCTCTATGAGAAAAGTAGAACTGAAGTAGCTTAAAAGTAATGCAAAATGTACAAATTCAGAAAATGCTCTATTTGTATCCAATAAATGGACGATTTGTGCCCCAACCTGTGATAGAGCATTTCAACACTGTTTTGGTCTTTTCAGCCATAGTTGGACACAACACAACTTGAATCTAACAGTGACGTCATTTTTGTTCTATTCTGAGAACAAAGGACAACAAATTATGACTCCCATAATTCCCTCAACTCAGGAAACCAAGTAATAACTGTCATTTTATGATACTTAAAAGTACCTATTATACAGTATCTTTGAGTTTCACTATTATTCCATGTGCAGAGATAGACACCACAGGTATTACTATCACCCCCATTTTATGGATGAAAAAGCTGAGATTCTAAGAGACTGAGTGGCCTGTTCATTGTCAAATAGTTGATAATTATTAAAGATCAGTTTCATATCTATGTGTTCCTGACTCCTAATCCAATGGTATTCATTGGACCATATTGCCTGTACACGTTGCAGGAAATAAGTCACTTAACCCTATTTATCTCCATTTTTTCATTAGTAAATTGAACTGAAGAAGGAAATAGCAAACTACTCCAATATCTTTGCCAACACAAAGATGTAAAAAGGTCAACAAGTGATTGACTGAATAGAGCTATCTCATGAAACAACAGCATGGAACATCAGAAAGCACATTGGATTTGGAGAGTATTCAGGTCGAATTCTGACTCTTTACCTTACCCCCTGTATAAACACTGGGCAAATGTTATAATGTGTAATGTGAAGCAGTTGCCCTAGATCTGGGATCTTGACTTTTTATGTCACTGACCCCTTTGCCAGTCTAATACCAGACCCCTTTCTCATAATGTTTTGCTTTGTTAATCCATAAAATAAAATACATTAGATTGTAAAGAAAATAAGTTATTTTGAAAAATATTATCAAAATATTTTTAAAATGCAAGATCACCAATCCCAGGGTAAGAACAACTGGAATAAATCATCCCCAGGGTCTCTTCCAGCTTTAAATCTATGTTTCAATGAAATTTTCTGTATAACTGTTATTCCATCATTGCAAATGGAAACCACCAAGACTATTTTCAAAGGAGGAAATTTATTTTATTTCATTCATCTCACCTATCTGCTTTATGACCCCAACCTTATTTTTTACATTTATTATGACTTCCATTCCCTCTACTTCTCCTTATTTCCCACCTCCAACTTCCTCTCTTAAACAAACAAACCAATTTTTTAAAAAAATGAACAAATCTATTTTTTAAAAAAATGTGTGTTCCAGAAGGTGATTATTCTTGTTCAATTGTCTGAATTATGTCCAACTCTTCATAACCCCATTTGAGATTTTCTTGACAAAGATACTGGAGTAGTTTGCTATTTCCTTTTCTAGTTCAATTTGTTAAGGAATAAATTGAGACAAATAGACCAGAATCATAAAATTAATAAGTATCTGAGAATTTGAACTCAGTTCTTCTGGATCCCAGGCTCAGCACTCTGTGCTACCTAACCACACAGACTTAGTTCTAGAATATTTGTAGCAACCACCAATTTGCAAATTCCCCATCATGGACATATATTTGACTACATTTAGGCAAACCGTCAGCTTCCAATGCTAGATCTGAAAAGAATTCCTTCCAGTGCCAGTTTCTGAGTTGCCCCAATGACAAGCTGTTATGAATTTCAGTATTAATATGTTTCAAAAATTCCAGGCAGATTCCAGTAGACTTGGATGGAGAAAACCATCTGCATCCAGAAAGAGCACTGTGGGGACTGAATGTGGATCATAACATAGTATTATCACTTTTTTTGTTGTTGGTTGTTTGCATTTTGTTTTCTTTCTCATTTCCCTTTTTGATCTGATTTTTCTTGTGTAGCATGATAAATTTGGAAAAATGTATAGTAGAATAGCACATGTTTAACATTTGTTGGATTGCTTGCTGTCTAGGGGATGAGGTGGGAAGAAAGGAGGGAGAAAAATTTGGAACACAATGTTGCAAAGGTGAATGTTGAAAATAATTTTTGCATATATTTAAAAAATAAAAAGCTATCATAAAAAAAGAAAATAAAATTCTAGCCAGCAGACTGATACATCTCTCTATTTCAAATGTTCTCTGTGGGTTCTTTCCCAAGGAAAAGAATTTTCACCTTTGAGAACTTTGTCTCCTATCTTCATCATGGATTTACAGTAACCTTTCTGATGTTTTCTCTGTGGTCAGCACAATGCAGATAGAACTAAAGAGGACAAATGTCATCAGAAATTCAGTTGAAAGTGAATTCCCCTTTCATTGCCAAATTCAGGAATATAGGCAGAAGTTAGCAACTGTGAGAAGAAAGCTCTTCTCCAAGTCCAAAAGCTGTGTATCATTTTGGCAGCTAAATAAAATGTGAATGATGACTCCTTACATTTTGATGAACTGTCTATATCTTGGGATTTCATAATAAAAGTCACTGTCACCACTTCAATTTATGAAGGGCTGGTTATGTGCAGATGGTCTTCATAGTCATTTCCTGAGTATGCAGGAGGGAGGGGGGTAAGTTGATTTGTAGTTTAATGATTTTTATCAGAATGAAATAAGCATTTGATCTTTCCATTTGATCAGAGGATATCTGCAGCTGCTACTCAACTAGCAATTACTTTCACCTTGGGCTCTTTGCCCAGGCAAATGGACTTCATCCTTGTTCCCTGTCTCGTTGACTATACTGATAAGATATAGAGAAACTGTTTGATCTATCACTTCTTGTAAATTTTATAACACTAAAAACCTAATCCATGAGTTATATCTCTAGTCGCTTTTTCCTTCTCTTTTAAGATATTTGGAATAATAGGTGGTGGATGGGAGGAAAAGGGTTCATTGAATGCTATGTGTGTATACTTCATTTTTAAGCAATCAATAAAATATAAAATTAAAACATTAATAGTAAGCATGCCATGTGTCTCCATACTTTAAGCTGATTTTAGATAGATTTAGCTAGATCAGTACTCAAATAGATCTCTGTTATTTGGATATTCCTTCCAATGATAGAGATTAGAACTCATTCGCATCTACCCATTCCATGCATTCTTTTCCATATACTTCACCATAGAAGGTCCACTCAATGTGTAGCAAGACTGCTCTTTATGGGCAGAAAATGAAATTTATTCTTCATTAAACATTAAGCATATTACTTAAGGCAGAAGCCAAACTAATTTTCCCATTTGTTTTTATATCCTTTCCATGATCTTGCCTCTCGACTTGTTGTTAAATAATTAAGAGCAGTATTTTTATAGTGTGCCATTTTTCCCTTCAGTGAATGTGCTCTGGTGCAATTGTGAAAGAAATGGGATTCATGGTGCCATGTTTTTTTTAATTTTTAGTTTTTTACACTGAGTTAGGATTTCCAATAGCAACTATTAAACAGATTTCATTTTGCCCATAGGAAAGAAGGCTCAGCTGCTTCCTTTAGTTATCCTCCATTAATTCTAAAGTGAGGGCTATCTGTATGGTAAATTGTCTTATATACCCACCTTCTTCATTAAGAAGACAGTACATTAAATAAAAAGCAGTTGAATGACAAATGAGAACTGGCCACTATTGTTAGGTGTCATCTGGAGCACTTGGATTCACCACTTGCCTTTAGAATTTACTATAATAGATGAGTGACCATGAACAATTTACATAATTTCTCAAAGCCTGTTCCTTGATTTATAAAATGTGACTAATGGTACTGTCACTGCCTACCTCATACGGAGATTTTGAGGGAAATACTTTGCAAATCTTAATGTTCTCTCCAAATGTGAATTATTATTACACAGTTCCTCATTAGAAATCCTCTAATAAGTCATTTGATTAAGTTGGGGCCCCTGTTCCCAGGAAAGTTAACAAATGGAAACATTTGCTCTTTGCAGCAAGAAAATTGAACTTGTCCCTTATTTCAATATCCATTTATTAGCTGTTATTTGAACATGTTTTATTTTCAAAGCTGGAAACTCTATGACTTAGAAATCTAGTACATAATTGGCAAAGGGGTGGAGTCCAGAAAAACAAATGAAAGAATATGATGTTGGTACAGTTTTTTGTACGTTCCCAGTAGATAGTAAATATTTTTGATTTAAGGATAGAATGGTATAATGGGAAACACACTGAGCTTAGAGTAACAGGATCTGAGTTCAAATTCCAGTTCCGCTGATAGACATCAGAAAAGCAAAACTAACAAACAAAAAAATCTACACTCTTTGAGGATTTAAAGTGCTAAACCCTGGAGAAAAAGTCAGTCAGAAGATGAAGAGGTCTTAGGTTCAAACAAGAGCCAGGAGTTCCTGACTATAGTCCCTAGAGGCAATCTTGGGAGTATGGAAGTGGTAAGTGCTTTCTGATTCCACTTCCCTTCCCAGAAGTCATGATGTGATGAAATAGAAACTCCCAAATCAGAAGGAAACTCCACAACCAGCAGGATTCACAGTCATACATTCTCTAAACAGACATGCAGAGTTAGAGGAATAAGCCAGAGGAGTTGAGATAGGTTGGTAGCTAAGTAGATAGATAGCTGGATAGGTATATATCTGGATAGATAGATAGATAGATAGATAGATAGATAGATAGATAGATAGATAGATAGATAGATGGATGGATGGATGGATGGATGGATGGATGGATGGATGGATGGATAGATAGATAGATAGATAGATAGATAGATAGATAGATAGATAGATAGATGGATAGATAGATGGATGTAGATAGATAGATAGATAGATAGATAGATAGATAGATAGATGGATAGATGGATAGATAGATAGATAGATAGATAGATAGATAGATAGATAGATAGATGGATGGATGGATAGATAGATAGATAGATAGATAGATAGATAGATAGATGGATAGATGGATAGATAGATGGATGTAGATAGATAGATGGATGCGTGGATGGATGGACAGTCAAAGAGATGGATAGTCAGAGAGATAGATGACAGGTAGATAGAAAGATGGATGGATGGATGGATGGATGGATAGAGAGAGAGATATAGAGAGGTGGATGGATGGATAGATAGTCAAAGAGATGGCTAGTTAAATATATAGATAGATAGATAGATAGATAGATAGATAGATAGATAGATAGATAGAAGGATGAATGGATAGATAATTGTGTATATACATGTATGCATATATTTGCATACATATAGCTGTGTGTGTATTTTATCTGTGTATATTTTCATCTTCCACCTCCCCCACTCCCACAGGCCTAAAATATTAACTCTAAAAAGGAGGGGACAGGTAAGAAAAGAAAAGAAAGCCTCACATACGCTGGGCTTATGCTCTCCAGAACCACGAGATAACACATTGGAATTATGTCTATGGCTTAAGAGATGGAGACACTTGAGCACATTTTCTGTTCAATGAAGTCTAGTCTATGCACCTAATCACTCAGCTGGGTAGGCCAGACTCAAGAACCTGACTTTTCCTCCTTGGTATTTTTTTTTCCTCCTGGTGTTGGCTACATTTATATCTCAATTCTCCCTTCCTCTTTGACAGCCCCAGACAGCACCATTAATAAGTGTGGAGGTAGAGGGAGGACAAAGGCAGACACAGTACCTCTTCAATGTTGGATTTTGAATGACTGCCTGCAATCCTATTGGGATCAGGTCATCACACATCAGCTGATTGATTTTTCACCTTTTCTTTTTATTTTTAAACAGCAAAGAATAAATCTTGCACATTGAAGATCTCAATTCTTGGCTTTTTGTTACCATGCTTCTTGAGTCCCACAGAGGAGAACATTTTAAAATCTCATAGATTTAGATTTAAGGGACCTATCTCTAAAGTCATATAGTCCAACTCCTTCATTGTATGTGTGTGTGTGTGTGTGTGTGAAGAGGCAAGATGTATTTATACATATAATTACTTATTTATGTGTGTGTGCATTGTGTGTATGAAAAGGCAGGCTATTTGTATAAACACATGCACGTGTCTAAATATATGTGCACATGCATGTGAGCATATGTACATAAGCATGTGCATATGTGCACATATCTATTTAGAAACACGTGTATATGTGCATCCACACACATATATGTAGGTAGACAAATATTTATGTTTGTGTAAGGAACCTTAAACTGGAGAAGTGGAGTTATTTACCCAAGGTCATACAGGTATTGTTTGGCAGACCCAGTGATCCTTGATCTTCTCCCTATAAACCTTCACACTATCAGTTTGGGTTATTCCCAAATAATAGGAATAAACTTTTAGGGTCTTTCAATATTCTTAGGATTGCTAAGGATATACCTTATCTCAGACAAATTGGGTCTTAGGAAGAATTAATTCTTAACACATGGCTTGGATATCTCATTAACTACCTTCTAATAGATTGATTATCCCCTTTGTACTCATAACAAAGACAAGTAACTTCATTATGGCCCAGTGAAAATTATACTGACTTACGAGTCAGAGTGGCCAACTAGGGGACTCCATAGTGTATAGAACCCTGAGCCTGGAGTCCTGAAAACTCATCTTCCTGACT